>NC_141083.1:18147416-18397416 GCF_041138505.1 Cibotium barometz
CCTATTTCACATGTGTGGTAGAGTTTTAAATTCTCAAATATTGAGATATTTCATCTCTCCTCTCTCCTAGCTCAAATATTGAGACATTTCATCTCTCTTAATTCAAGTCTAGTTCCAAAAAGTAAGCTAAACTGACCCAAAAATGGTAAAAAATTGACCAAACTGATCTAAAAAATTCTAGAATCAGTTTTCTTGGTTCGAAGCTCACTTTTTTCTATAAATAGAAGCCTCCCCCTTTGTTGAAGCTTAATAGTGTTTTATGCACTGTTATTCTACTCCTCCCCAGAGCCAAAAACTGTGAATTTCTTAATAATTCATTAGTTTTTGACCATTCCCTCTTCTGAAGAATTGGTGGTCACTCTTGTTGCAAACAAGAGTAGATCCCTCAAACCATCAAGCCAAAGGAAAGCTCTCAGAAATTCATGTAAGCTAGAAATCCTACTTTTTCTTTATTCTTTTTTAATGGTTTTCTATTTTTTTTTCTTATGCTATGCCTTGTTGGAAAGGCTTTCCCCCTCTCTCATTCTTAAATTCAGCCTTTCTTTATCCTAGATAAGTAATCTAATTGTTGGAATTAAACTGTTCATATTATTTCTCTTTTAAAAGTGGAATTTGATTAGTTTAGAATGCTTTAAACCATTTGGGGATAATTTTTAAGTGACTTAAGGATAGGAAAAATTGAAAAATGGTCAGTCATACAAAGGAGGTTATGGTAATTTTTTTTTAAATTTTGTGAAATAAGTTTTATCTTTTATTATTCAAAAAGAGTAATCCCCACCGTTTGTGTATTCTAAAAGTGTTATTTTCATTTTAGACATAGAAAAAAGCATAGTAGAAATATTTTTATCATAAAAGTGTTATTTCCATTAAGATTAAATTCTATGCATAGAAAGATGCATATTGGTTATTTTTTATTATTATAAAAGTGATTTTCATTAGATTTAAATTCTATGCATAGAAAGATGCATATTGGTTTTTTTAATTATAAAAGAGTGATTTTCATTAGATTTAAATTCCATGCATAGAAAGATGCATATTGGATATAAAAGTGTTACTTTAGCCAATATTGATTTTTATGCATAAATAGATGCATAAAAGAATTTTTTTAATTATAAAGTGTTACTTTCATCAATATTGATTTTTATGCATAAAAGATTTTTTTAAAAATTATAAAAGTGTTACTTTCATCAATATTGATTTTTATGCATAAATAGATGCATAAAAGAATTTGTTTAATTATAAAATGTTACTTTAATCAATATTGATTTTTATGCATAAGTAGATGCATAAAAGAACTTTTTTTATTATAAAAGTGTTACTTTCATCAATATTGATTTTTATGCATAAATAGATGCATAAAAGAAATTTTTTATTATAAAAGTGTTACTTTCATCAATATTATTTTTTATGCATAAATAGATGCATAAAAGAATTTTTTTAATTATAGAAGTGTTACTTTCATCAATATTGATTTTTATGCATAATTAGATACATAAAAGAAAAATTTTAATTATAAAAGTGTTACTTTCATCAATATTGATTATTATGCATAAATAGATGCATAAAAGAGTTTTTTTTATTATAAAAGTGTTACTTTCATCAATATTGATTTTTATGCATAAATAGATGCATAAAAGAAATCTTTTATTATAAAAGTGTAACTTTCATCAAAATGGATTTTTATGCATAAATAGATGCATAAAAGTTTTTTTATTTAAAAGTGTTAGTTTCATCAAAATTGATTTTTATGCATAAATAGATGCATAAAAGGATTTTCTTTTAAAAGTGTTATTTCCAGAGTAGTTGGATTTTATGCATAAATAGATGCATATAGAATTTTTTTAAATATCAAAATGAGAGTTCTCTTTAATCATTGTTTAAATCCCATGAATATTGGTAAACGAATAAGTAAATACTTTGTGAAGAAAAATTCTACTGTTTCATATTCTCTAGGATGGTAATGAGAAAATTCAGAAGATTTATCGAAGTCAGAATTTTTAGATAAATGATTAATTTATTCCTCATAGGAATACGTGTTTAGTTTTGAATTCAGTTAAGTAAAATACTCAATGAATGAAATTCAGTAAAGTAGTAATTGAAATATTACCCTTTGAGAAAGATAGTTCAGGGAGAACCATTTCAGACTCGAACCCTGAATCAGACTATGACCACAACTTAATCTCCTTCGTCAGTTTCAAGAAAAGACGATGCGACCAGTTCAAGAAAATTCAATCAAATCACCCACCGAATCTGAAATTAAATTGAGACCTTTGATTTTGATCTGAGGATCAAGATTACAGAATTCGAGGAATTCTGCTTGGGAATCTAGACCTGTGATCTAGAAGTCTTAGGATACGGAATTAAGATATACTCATTGTATTCAAAAGAAAATCAAAACTGAAAACTTGCATAGAAACCCTGTTTGGATTGTCTTACGCCAGAATTCTTGGAGGGAGCATTTGGTATATGTGTTTTTCTAAGGGAAGTTTGGTTGCAACAGCTGGCGGGGAGTGTTCAAAGGATGGCTCACGTGGCAAAAACCTGCCCAGGTCTTGACCAGGTCTAAAATGGTGTGCTTCCAGTACGATGGGCAAGGGCCAACGAAGCGGTCCCTGAGTGAAGTGCCAGGACACCTAAGGAGGATCCTAGAGGGTTCTAACCAAGCGATGCACAGGCTCGTCGCGGTGCTTAGGACACCCATGCGTATGTCGTGGAAGATATATATATGTATGATGACGAAAAATTATTGTAATCTGTTTTACTGGATCTCGTTGCTGACCAGCTGGTCTCGATGGAGAGTCCAAAGTGATACCTGTTTTTGAGAAACAAGGAACAGGATGAAAATTTTGAGTTATGATATCTGTGAATGGATTGTTTTATAAGTTAAAGTTTAAAGAGGAGGGTGTGCGCATCTATATTCTAAAGCAAAAGTTAAGAAAGGCATTCAATTATGGGTGGGTGAGTACTTGTCTGGTTCTACCAATTCCAGTGGTTGGGCGGTGGCTAATCCATGGGCCTAACCCATAGGCCGGATGGGGTTAGGCTGGAATCTGTAGAGTTTTAATAATAAAATTGATTAATAAGAATACGCTTAGAACTCGAGTAGTTAAATAAAAGCCTGAAGACTTCTCTAATGAATAGATCAACGGCTGTGCCTGATTCAATTAGAAAAATAGCGTTGATTCATTTAAGTTAAGTCTGTAATAGTTTCCCTTCTATCTGGTTTAATCAGATGAAGGTTAGTTCAGTATCTTGACCTCGTTAGAAAAATTTGTTAAGAAAATAAAAATGGTGGAATCGTCCCCGTTTTTCGAGCATGGAAATTTTCTTGGTTTCGATTTTCGGAATGACCACCAGCTTAGTCTCATGCCCGGACATTTGAGGGCGAGGCCCCGAGTGAGAAACCCTGCCCCGCGTAAGAGGAAGCTAATTCCGCTGCTACCATCCGGGAATCCGCCGGTGCGCAGAGGGGGCAGTGGGATCTCACAGTTGGTATCAGAGCGCTGTTGTAAATTTACGTAACAGCAACAGAAATTGCTTAAAATTTTAAAGTAAATCTAGGAAATAATGTTTTCACTTGTTAATATTATGTTGAATGAACTTCAAAAATTGAAAACTCATAAATTGAATTGGAAATTTATAGATGGATACCCCGAATCTATCTGGCATTCCTGAACTCTCCTAGAGTCAGGATATGATAGCCTTCGCGCGTCATTTTGAGAGTCTTTACTTTCCTGATCCTCTTGAGCGACGTCGGTATATGTGGTTCTGTGGAGGACGATGTATAAATGTCAGTACCAGTCAGCATTAGAGGCTCAGGCAAAATATTTCCTTAGCCATGGTTCTAATAAGGCTAGGGCTTGTTCAGCATGTGCAACTCTTTGATCATTCACCCAGGAACTTCAGAATTTCATGCCAAATTTTTAGGCTTCTTAGCCGCGTTATTCCTAGAAGAAGAATTACTACACCTCTTTCTGTAATGAATCGTGTGTACCATGGCATGTCTCCTTCGCAGTTTCGCTTCTTTATGCGTATACAATTGATGCAGTGATTTTGGGAGCCGTGATGCTCTATGTATATATCGAAAACTTTTGATAAAATGATGTTTTACAAAAAAATTCCAAATTGTTTTCATGATTGTGATGGTTAATAAAATTATCAGAGTAAGTCTTGTTTCATGAAGTATGATGAAATAATTATCTGTTTAAAGAATAAATCGTAAAAATTAAATAATCATAAATCTGTTGTCAAAGTTAAGTTAACGAAAATCTCGTTTTGTCAGAGTCATGAGGCGTGCAGCCCATGCAAGGCAACCGGATCCTCTAATCAATGACGAAGAGTTAGATCTAGATGTTCGAAAAGCTCTGCACAGATCCAACTTGGTCCCTTCAAGGGGGTGAAGGGGAGCAGTTAGGTGAAGTAGTGGAAAAGTGAATTGAGGTAATGGAGGAATACTTTGATGTAACTAGCTACAATGAGAGAAGCAAGATGGCTCTTGCCAGGTAAAAGATGCCAGGTTAAAGAAAGATTGTGGAAACAGCCAGGGTCGCTTGGAGGAATCACCACGAGACTAACCGTCTCGACCGGAATACCCAAATCTGGACCTGGACCGATCTTAAAGCTTACCTCAAAAAGAGGTTTTGTCCTTTGGGCTTCCTTGAAACTAAAATGAATGAGTTCTTGGAACTAAAGCAAGATAGCCGGACAATTGAAGAGTACCATCAGGCTTTTGCCCTTCTCCTTAAATATTCCCCCCGCAATTGGATGAAGAGCAGCTGATGGCCAGATTCATTCGAGGAATGAACGAGCCATTGGACACCTTAGTGAAGAATGCCAAACCTATCTTAATGGCTGAAGCAGTAAGAATGGCAAAGGACTTTGCCAAAGCCTTTGTAGTTAAGGTCCCGCTGAAGCCTGCACCATCTAATTTTAAAAGATTCCAAACCTCGGGAAGTACTTTAAACTTTCCTCCCCCAAAGAGACAGCAAGGCCCAAATCAGAATCAAGATACTGGGAGATTCAGAAGTGAAGGAAGACCTTCCCACAGAACACTTTCTCAGGAGCCCCACCTCTTTCAAGGATTCAGAGGGATGAGCTTAGAAGTGAGAACCGATGTTTTGGATGTCAGGGTTTTGGTCACCAGCTGAAAGACTACCTTCAACTCCTACCATGTCAAGGGGACAGGGAAGTCAAGGACCGAGAGTGCAGAGACCAGCCCGCAATCCTAGGAGAACTCCAGCTCAACCATCTGCCTCTGTCCAGAGTAGCCTCAGAACTCCTTCTCCCAGAACTGGGGCAGCCAAAGAGAAAGAGTTTCGCCTCTCAGACTGCAGGAGCCAGAGCAGTCACAATAGCAGAAGTAGTGGAAGAGGAAAGAGGACAGATTTATGCAGCAATTGAAAACCAAGGGCCAAATTGCCAATTCTCCGTCATTCATACTCTAGCTGAGTAGTATCAGGGTAAGCCTTTTAAGCTTTTGATTGATTCAGGCAGTACTCATTCTTTCATTTTCCTAGGATGCTTGCGTAAGCTAGTCTTCGAACAAAAATCAGGGAAACCTATGCAAGTTGAATTGGCCAGTGGGAAGATTCTTTTCGCTCACCTTGAGACAGATCATATTCAATTCAATCTAGATGGGAATTTAATTGACTGCTGTCAGTTCAGAGTTATATCTTTGGGAGTTTTTGACGGGATCCTTGGAATGGATTGGCTCCACAAAAATCAAGTTGACATTCACTGTCATAATGGAACCATTTCCTTCCGTGACCTTCACAGAAATAAAGTTCAAGGAACTGGACAAAGTTAAAAGCTAAAGAACCTGAATGGTCAAATGAATATGATGATTTATTCCCAGCAAATTATCAGAGATGCCTCCAATTCGGGAAGTAGATCATGTGATAGAATTGATCCTCGGAGCTTAGCTAGTAGCCCTGCGCATGTACAAAATGCCAGTTCTTGAAGACATAAAACTCAAGGAACAGCTTAGACAGCTGTTAGAGCAAGGGTTTGTAAAACCCAGTGTTTCACCTTGGGGTGCGCCATTTCTCTTTCAGAAAAAGAAAGATGGAACGTTAAGACTCTGTGGACTATAGAGATCTCAATCAGCTGACAGTTAAGAATAAGTATCCTATCCCCATAATTGATGAGCTTTTGGACAGGCTAAGTGGAGCCCAAATCTTCACAAAGATAGATCTCAAATCAGGGTATTATCAGATCAGGATTAATGAGCAAGATATACTGAAGATAGCCAAATCAATACTCGGTATGGGCATTATGAATTCACTGTCATGCCATTTGGATTGACAAATGCCCCAGCTACATTCAATCGCTTAATGCAGGACATTCTCAGAGAATACTTGGATGATTTTGTTCTTGTTTTCTTTGATGATATTTTGATTTACTCAAAGAATGCAGTTGACCATGAAGCTCATGTCAGAAAAGTTCTTGAGATTCTAAGGAAGCACCAACTCTTTGCAAAAAAGATCAAATGCACTTTCTCTGCCGACCATGTTGAATACTTGGGCTTTCTGGTATCCAAAGATGGAATTTCTCCACATTCCGCAAAAGTCCAAGCAGTCATAGATTGGCCTGAACCAAAGTCAGTGAAAGAAGTCAGAGGATTCTTGGGATTGACTGGTTGGTATAGAATTTTTATACCAAAGTATGCTCTCATAGCTTCCCCCCTGACTAATCTTCTCAAGAAGAATATCTCGTTTCAATGGTCTGCCAGGTGTTAGAGTGCTTTTGATAAGCTGAAGACCGCCTTGGTAACCAATCCCGTTTTGAAGTTGCCAGATTTCTCTCTACCCTTTGAGGTAGTAATAACTGATGCCAGTGGTTTTGCCCTAGAGGTGCACTCATGCAGGAAGGTCATGCAGTGGCCTATGAATCCCGAAAACTTAGAACGCATGAGAGAATTTATGTTGTCCACGACCTGGAACTACTTTCAGTAGTATATGCCTTGAAGTTGTGGAGACATTACCTACTGGGTCAAAGATTCACTTTGATGACAGATCATCAGAGCTTAAAGTGGATCTTCACTCAGAAGGATCTCAACATGCGCCAAAGAAGGTGGATGCAGAACCCGTAGGAATTTGATTTTGAAATCAAGTACCACCCAGGCAAAGAAAATGTGGTAGCAGATGCCCTCAGCAGAAAAGCCTCCTTGCTTGCAATTACTGTAGTGTCAAATCCCTTGATTATTGAAGCAAGAGAGAGAAGATCATGTAGGATAGATTATTTGGCCCTATTGCTACCCTACTTATGCAGGAAAGAAAAACTCCACAGGCGTTGAATCGAGTTCAAGGGTACAGCCTGGATGATGGAATTATGTATTATAATCGTAGGCTATGCATTCCCAATGATGAGGGAACTAAGGGTCAAATTCTGAATGAAGCCCATGATAGCCTTATTGCAGGACATCTAGGTTTCATCAAAACCTACATGTCTGTGAAGAAAAGCTTCTTTTGGCCTGGTCTAAAAAAGGATGTACTTAATCATGTACGTCATTGTCTGACTTGTCAAAAAGTCAAGGCCGAGAGAGTAAAATGCCTGGGAAGTTACATCCATTAGACATCCCCCAGATGAAGGAATGTATCAATATGGATTTTATTATTGGATTACCTTCAGTGCAATCAGGTTACAACTCCATCTTCGTGGTAGTTGATAGACTAACCAAAGTTTCCCATCTGATTCCAGTAAAAGAAACCTACACTGCAGTGGATGTGGCCAGCGTGTTCCTCAAGGGAATCTTCAGATTGCATGGCCTACCTAGGATAATAGTAAGTGATCAAGATCCCAAGTTCACATCAAGATTCTAGACTGCATTTTTCGAAGCAGTAGGAACCTTCTTCAATCATCTCAGCACAGCTTACCACCCCGAGACCGATGGTCAAACTGAAAGGGTGAACCAAGTACTCAAAGATATACTTCGGTCATGCTGTGTGGCAGGGAACCCAAGAAGTGGCTAAGCTATCTGCACCTAGTCGAATTCGCCTACAATGTTTCTTATCTCACCGAAGTATTGGGATGAGCCCTTTCAAAGCTCTGTATGGACAAGATTGCTTAACTCCATTAACTTGGTCCGACCCATTGATTAGGGTAGAGATGTCCAGAAAGATGCTTGACGACATGGAGCATTAGATGCAGTCAATTCGCAAAGATATAAAAGCTACCCAGGATAGACAGAAGCAGTATGCAGATAAGAAGAGGACAGACAGAAAATTCAAAGAAGTAGATATGGTCTTCATTCGAGTACACCCCAAAAGAAGTTCTCTATCTCTTGGGAAGTACAAGAAGTTATCCCCCAGATATTGTGGACCATATCTGATCACAAAGAAAGTAGGTGACTTAGCCTACGAGCTTCTTCTGCCTCCTCATCTCAAAGTACATAATGTATTTCATGGATGTCAGCCTTCTTAAAAAGTATATACCAAGCCCGAATCATGTGCTTGATGAATGAAATCTTAACTTCTTCAACACAAGGGAGATGAAACTCCAACTTGAAGAAATCCTTGATGTTTGAGAAAGGTTCTTAAGAATAGAATTCTGAGAGAATTGTTGGTCAAATGGAAGTTCTATCCTTTTGAAGATGTCACCTGGGAGAAAGAAGCCGAACTGTTGCGAGATTACCCCCAGTTTGCGAGATGAGGACATCTCACGTTTTTCAAGTGGGAGAGAATGTAAGATTCCTCCCCAGCGCCTCAAGATGTCCAGTATCTTCCCCTGTAATCAAATCCCTCTTCAGAAATATAAAAGATATTGTTTCTACTTGTTTTTACCTAGAGAGAGAAAATATTCTAGAGAGAGGTTATTCAGATTTTAGATATTTTTGGATGGAAAAATATCTCTTCTTATTAAAATAAATTCCCTCGAAATAGAAGTTCAAAAAGATTTTCAGAAGGTGCATTAGAAATCAATTATAATCTGTTTAAAAGGCCTTATCCTAGGGGTCCAGATTTTCCAAAAATTTTAAATTAAGGCTCTGAGGGGCCAATCAGATTCATCCAAATGTAAGGAGAAGATAAAAAGAAGCAATAAAGAAAATCCCCCCAAAAATGAGTAAATACTCACATAAGATGAAGAGTGGACTAAGGATCAAAGGAAATATAAAAAAAAAGAAATTTTGACACCTCAAGAGTGGGGATTCCCCCTCATGAAGGAGGCACCTATTTCACATGTATGGTGGAGTTTTAAATTCTCAAATATTGAGATATTTCATCTCTCCTCTCTCCTAATTCAAGTCTAGTTCCAAAAAGTAAGCTAAAGTGACCCAAAAATGGTCAAAAATTGACCAAACTGATCTGGAAAATTCTAGAATCAGTTTGCTTGGTTAGAAGCTCACTTTTTCCTATAAATAGAAGCCTCCCCCTTTGTTGAAGCTTAATAGTGTTTTATGCACTGTTACTCTACTCCTCTCGAGCCAAAAACTGTGAATTTCTTAATAATTCATTAGTTTTTGACCATTCCCTCTTCTAAAGAATTGGTGGTCACTCTTGTTGCAAACAAGAGTAGATCCCTCAAACCATCAAGCCAAAGGAAAGCTCTCAGAAATTCATGTAAGCTAGAAATCCTACTTTTTCTTTATTCTTTTTTAATGGTTTTCTATTTTTTTTTCTTATGCTATGCCTTGTTGGAAAGGCTTTCCCCCTCTCTCATTCTTAAATTCAGCCTTTCTTTATCCTAGATAAGTAATCTAATTGTTGGAATTAAACTTTTCATATTATTTTTCTTTTAAAAGTGGAATTTGATTAGTTTAGAATGCTTTAAACCATTTGGGGATAATTTTTAAGTGACTTAAGGATAGGAAAAATTGAAAAATGGTCAGCCATACAAAGGAGGTTATGGCAAAATTTTCTTAAATTTTATGAAATAAGTTTTATCTTTTATTATTCAAAAAGAGTAATCCCCACCGTTTGTGTATTCTAAAAGTGTTATTTTCATTCTAGGCATAGAAAAATGCACAGTAGAAATATTTTTATTATAAAAGTGTTATTTCCATTAAAATTAAATTCTATGCAGCATAGAAAGATGCATATTGGTTATTTTTCATTATTATAAAAGAGTGATTTTCATTAGATTTAAATTCTATGCATAGAAAGATGCATATTGGTTATTTTTATTATTATAAAAGAGTGATTTTTATTAGATTTAAATTCTATGCATAGAAAGATGCATATTGGATATTTTTTTTAAGTATAAAAGTGTTACTTTCACCAATATTGATTTTTATGCATAAACAGATGCATAAAAGAAATTTTTTAATTATAAAAGTGTTACTTTTACCAATATTGATTTTTATGCATAAATAGATGCATAAAATTTTTTTATGCATAAATCGTTGCATAAAAGAGTTTTTTATTATTATAAAAGTGTTACTTTCATGAATATTAATTTTCATGCATAAATAGATGCATAAAAGAAGTTTTTTAAATTATAAAAGTGTTACTTTTATCAATATTGATTTTTATGCATAAATAGATGCATAAAAGAATTTTTTATTATAAAAGTGTTACTTTCATCAATATTGATTTGTATGCATAAATAGATGCACAACATAAATGTTTTTAATTATAAAAGTGTTACTTTCATCAATATTGATTTTAATGCATAAATCGATGCATAAAAGAACTTTTTTTATTATAGAATTGTTACTTTCATCAATATTGATTTTTATGCATAAATAGATGCATAAAAGAATTTTTTTAATTATAAAAGTGTTACTTTCATCAATATTGATTTTTATGCATAAATAGATGCATAAAAGATTTTTTTTATTATAAAAGTGTTACTTTCATCAATATTGATTTTTATGCATAAATAGATGCATAAAATAATTTTTTTATTACAAAAGTGTTACTTTCATCAATATTGATTTTTATGCATAAATAGATGCATAAAAGAATTTTTTTATTATTATAAAAGTGTTACTTTCATCAATATTGATGTTTATGCATAAATAGATGCATAAAAGATTTTTTTATATTATGCATAAATAGATGCATAAAAGATTCTTTTTTTAATAAAAGTGTTAGTTTTATCAAAATTGATTTTTATGCATAAATAGATGCATGAAAGTATTTTCTTTTATATAAAAGTGTTATTTCCATAGAAGTTGGATTTTATGCATAAATAGATGCATACATAATTTTTTAAAATATCAAAATGAGAGTTCTCTTTAATCATTGTTTAAATCCCATGAATATTGGTAAACGAATAAGTAAATACTCTGTGAAGGAAAATTCTACTGTTTTATATTCTTTAGGATGGTAATGAGAAAATTCAGAAGATCTATCGGAGTCAAAATTTTTAGATAAATGATTAATTTATTCCTCTTATGAATACATGTTTAGTTTTGAATTCAGTTAAGCAAAATACTTAAT
The DNA here is from genome assembly GCF_041138505.1 of Cibotium barometz. Taxonomy (NCBI): domain Eukaryota; kingdom Viridiplantae; phylum Streptophyta; class Polypodiopsida; order Cyatheales; family Cibotiaceae; genus Cibotium; species Cibotium barometz. The sequence continues at coordinate 18,158,798 of NC_141083.1, forward strand.
GAATGAAATTCAGTAAAGTAGTAATTGAAATATTACCCTTCGAGAAAGATAGTTCAGGGAGAACCTTTCCAGACTCGAACCCTGAATTAGACTATGACCACGACTTAATCTCCTTCGTCAGTTTCAATAAAAGACGATGTGACCAGTTCAGGAAAATTCAATCAAATCACCCACCGAATCTGAAACTAAATTGAGACCTTTGTTTTGATCTGAGGATCAAGATTACAAAATTCGAGGAATTCTTCTTGGGAATCTAGACCTGTGATCTAGAAGTCTTGGGATACGGAATTAAGATATACTCATTGTATTCAAAAGAAAATCAAAACTGAAAACTTGCATAGAAACCCTGTTTTCTTAAAGGATTGTCTTACGCCAGAATGCTGGATGGAGCATTTGGTATATGTGTTTTTCTAAGGGAAGTTCGGTTGCAACAGCTGGCGGGGAGTGTTCAAAGGATGGCTCACGCAGCAAAAACCTGCCCAGGTCTTTACCAGCCTGGGTATGGTGAAAAATGGTGTGCTTCCGGTACGATGGGCGAGGATCGAACGAAGCGGTCCCGGAGTGAGGTGCCAGGACACCTAAGGAGGATCCTGGAGGGTTTGGACCATGCGATGCAACAGGCTCGTGATGCTTAGGATACCCATGCGTATGTCGTGGAAGATATATATATGTATGATGACAAAAATTATTGTAATCTGTTTACTGGATCTCATTTGCTGACCAGCTAGTCTCGACGGAGAGTCCATAGTGATACGTGTTTTTGAGAAACAAGGAACTGAATGGAAATTTTGAGTTATGATATCTGTAACCAATAATTATTTGTGAATGGATTGTTTTATAAGTTAAAGTTTAAAGAGGAGTGTGTGCGTATCTGTATTCTAAAGCAAAAGTTAAGAAAGGCATTCAATTATGGGTGGGTGAGTACTTGTCTGGTTCTACCAATTCCAGTGGTGGTTGGGTGGTGGCTAACCCATGGGCCGGATGGGGTTAGGCTGGAATCTGTAGAGTTTTAATAATAAAATTGATTAATAGGAATACGCTTAGAACTCAAGTAGTTAAATAAAAGCCTGAAGATTTCTCTAATGAATAGATCAACGGCTGTGCCTGATTCAATTAGGAAAAAAGCGTTGATTCATTCAAGTTAAGTCTGTAATAGTTTCCCTTCTATCTGGTTTAATCAGATGAAGGTTAGTTCAGTATCTTGACCTCGTTATAGCAAAATTCGTTAAGAAAATAAAAATGGTGGAATCGTACCCGTTTTCGGGCATGGAAAATTTTCCTGGTTTCGATTTTCGGAATGACCACCAGCTTAGTCTCGTGCTTGGACATTCGAGGGCGAGGCCCCAAGTGAGAAACCCTGCCCCGCGCAAGAGGAAGCTACTTCCCGATGCACAGAGGGGGCAGTGGGATCTCACAAGGGTCGCATGGAGGAACCATTGCGAGACAACTTGTCTCGACCAAAATATCCAGACCTGGTGAGATCTTAAATCTTACCTCAGGAAGAGATTCTATCCTCCGGGCTTCTTGGAAACCAAAATGAATGAGTTCTTGGAACTGAAGCAGGATAGCCAGATGATTGAAGAATACCATTAGGCATTTGCCCTTCTCCTCAAATATTCTCCACTTTTGGATGAAGAGCATTCGAGGGATGAACGAGCCATTGGACACTTTAGTGAAAAATGCCAATCCAGTCTCAATGGCAGAAGCTGTTAGAATGGCAAAGGACTTTGCCAAAGCATTTGTTGTTAAGGTCCCGCCGAAGCCTCCACCCTTAAACTTTAAAAGGTTCCAAACCTTGGGAAATGCATCAAACTTTCCACCCCCAAAGAGGCAGCAAGGCCCTAATCAGAATCAAGATGCTGGGAAATTCAGAAGTGAAGGAAGACCCTTTTTCTCAGAACAATTTCTCAGGAGCCCCACCTCTTTCAAGGATTCAAAGGGATGAGCTTAGAAGTGAGAACATGTGTTTTGGGTGTCAGGGTTTTGGTAACTAGCTTAAAGATTGCCTCTGACTCCTGCCATGTCAAGAGGACAGGGAAGTCAAGGACCCAGAGTGCAGAGACCAACCCCTTCGTATCACTCAGCTCAACCATCTGCCTCTGTTTAGAGTAATCTCAGAACTCCCTCCAAGAACTGGGGTAACCAAAGAGAAAGAGTTTTGACCCAATCTACAGCAACCAGAGCAGTTACGATCGTAGAAGTAGTGGAAGAGAAAAGAGGTCAGATTTATGCAGCGATTGAAAACCAAGGGCCAAATCGTCAATTCTCTGTCATCCAAGCTCCAGCTGAGTATAAGGGTAAGCCATTTAAGCTTTTGATTGATTTAGGCAGTACTCATTCATTTATTTCCCGAGGATGCTTACGTAAGCTAGTCTTAGAAAAGAAATCAGGGAAACCTTGCAAGTTGAATTGGCCAGTGGGAAGATTCTTTTCACTCACCATGAGATAGATCCTATTCAGTTTAATCTAGATGGGACTGTAACTGAGTGCAGAGTCTTACCTTTGGGAGTTTTCGACGGAATCCTTGGAATGGATTGGCTCCATAAAAATCAAGCTGACATTCACTGTCACAATGGAACCATTTCCTTGCGTGACCTTCACTGGAACAAAGTTCAAGAAACTGGAATTTTTGGATCCCCAGATCTGCAATTAGTAAAAGATTCTAGGTTACTGAAAGGACTTAGAAAGAAGCAGCTCATTTATGTTGTCAAAATGAATCCAGTAGACACAAAGTTAAAGGCTAAAGAACCAGAATGGTTAAGTGAGTATGATGATTTATTCTCAGCAGAGCTAACTGAGATGCCTCCGATTTGGGAAATAGATCATGAGATAGAATTGACTCATGGAGCTCAGCCAATAGCCCAGCGCACATACAAAATGCCAGTCCCTGAAGCCATTGAACTCAAGGAACAGCTTAGGCAGCAGTTAGAACAAGGGTTTGTAAGACCCAGTGTTTCACCTTGGGGAGCGCCAGTTCTCTTTCAAAAAAGAAGGATGGAACGTTAAGAAGCATGGAACGTTAAGACTCTGTGTAGATTACAGAGGTTTCAATCAGCTGACAGTTAAGAATAAGTATCCTATCCCCAGAATTGATGAGCTTCTTGTTGACAAGCTAAATGGACCCCAGATCTTCAGAAAGATAGATCTCAAATCAGGGTATTACCAGATCGGGATTTATGATCAAGATATCCTGAAGACAGCCATCAATACTTGCTATGGGCACTATGAATTTATTGTCATGCCGTTTGGATTGACAAATGCCCCACCTACATTAAATCACCTAATGTAGGACATTCTCAGAGAATACTTGGATGATTTTATTCTTGTTTTCTTTGATGATATTCTGATTTACTCAAAGAATGCAGTTGACCATGAAGCTCACATCCGCAAAGTTCTTGAGATTTTAAGGAAGCACCAACTCTTTTCAAAAAAGAGCAAATGCACTTTCTCTATCGACCATGTTGAATACTTGGGCTTTCTTGTATCCAAAGACGAAATTTCTCCAGATTCTGCAAAAGTCCAAGCAGTCATAAATTTGGCCTGAACCAAAGACAGTGAAAGAAGTCAGGGGATTCTTGGGATTAACTGGTTGGTATAGAATTTTTATACCTAAGTATACTCTCATAGCTTCCCCGCCTTCTTAAGAAGAATACCTCGTTTCAATGGTCTGCCAGGTGTCAAAGCGCTTTTGATAAGCTGAAGACCGCCTTGGTAACCAATCTCGTTCTGAAGTTGCCAATTTTCTCTCTACCCTTTGAAGAAGTAACTGATGCCAGTGGTTTTGCCCTGGGAGATGCGCTCATGCAGGAAGGTCATGTAGTCACCTATGAATCCCGAAAACTCAGAACGCATGAGAGAAATTATGCTGTCCACGACCTAGAGCTACTTTCAGTAGTCTATGCCCTGAAGTTGTGGTGACATTACCTACTAGGTCAAAGATTTACTTTGATGACATATCATCAGAGCTTAAAGTGGATCTTCACTCAGAAGGATCTCAACATGCACCAAATAAGGTGGATGCAGACCCTGTAGGAATTTGATTTTGAAATCAAGTACCGCCCAAGCAAAGAAAATGTGGTAGCAGATGCCCTCAGCAGAAAAGCCTCCTTACTTGCAATCACAGTAGTGTCAAATCCATTGATTAATGAAGCAAGAGAGAGGGTAAACCAAGTAATCGAAGATATACTTCGGTCTTGCTGTGGCAGGGAACCTAAGAAGTGGCTAAGCTATCTGCACCTAGTCGAATTTGCCTACAATGCTTCTTATCACCGAAGTATCGGGATGAGCCCTTTCAAAGCTCTGTATGGACAAGACTGCCTAACACCATTAACTTGGTCCGACCCATTGATTAGGGGTCGAGATGTCCAGACGGATGCTTGACGACATGGAGCAGCAGCAGATGCAGTCAATCCGCAAGGATATAAAAGCTGCCCACCACCAGGATAGACAGAAGCAGTATGCAGATAAGAAGAGGTCATGCACAAAGTTCAAAGAAGTAGATATGGTCTTCATTCGAGTATGCCCCAAAATAAGTTCTCTATCTCTTGGGAAGTATAAGAAGTTATCCCCCACATATTGTGGGCCATATTTGATTACAAAGAAAGTAGGTGACTTAGTCTATGAACTTCTTCTGCCTCCTCATCTCAAAGTACATAATGTATTTCATGTCAGCCTACTTAAGAAGTATGTATCGAGCCCAAATCATGTACTTAATGATGAACTCTCAACTTCCTTTTAATCGAAGAGCAGATGGAACCAACCTGAAGAAATCCTTGATGTTCGAGAGAAGGTTCTCAGGAACAGAATTCTGAGAGAATTATTAGTCAAATGGAAGTTCTATCCTTTTGAAAACGCCACCTGGGAGAAAGAAGTTGAATTGATGCAAGATTACCCCCAGTTTGCGAGATGAGAACATCTCGCGTTTTTCTCCCCAGCCCCTCAAGATGTCCAGTTTCTTCCCCTGTAATCAATCTCCTTTTCAGAATAATAAAAGATCCTGTTTCTACCTGTTTTGGCCTAGAGAGAGATAATATTCTAGAGAGAGATAATTTAGTTTTTAGATATCTTTAGATGGAAAAATATCCCTTCTTATTAAAATTAGTTCCCCTAAAACAGAAGTTTAAAAAGAAATTCCTAAGGTGCATTAGAAATAAATTATAATGTGCATAAAAGACCTTAGCCTAAGGGCCCTTGTTTTAAAAAAAATTTGGATTAAGGTCCAAACAAAGGTTTGACATGCCAATGAGATTAATCCAAATGTAGGGAAGAGATAAATTAAAGAATAAAAGAAAAACCCCCCAAAAATGAGTAAATGCTCACATAAGAAGAAGAGTGGACTAAGGGGACCAAAGAAAAGAATTAAAAAATTGAATTTTGACACCTCACTGTGGGGATCTCCCCTCATGAAGTAGGCACCTTTTTCTCATCATTACTCCCAATTTTTAATCAATAAAATGAGATATTTTCATCTCTCCTCTCTCATGTTTCAAATCTAAATCCAAAAAGTAAGCTGAACTGACCCAAACATGCACAAAAATTGACCAAACTGATCTGGAAAATTCTAGAATCAGTTTGCTTGGTTAGAGGCTCACTTTTTCCTATAAATAGAAGCCTCCCCCTTTGTAAAAGATTAATGGTGTTTATGCAGTGTTACTCTACTCCTGTCCTGAGCCATCTACATTGAATTTTTTAATAATTCAATTGTTTTTGGCCTAATCCTCTCCAAAGTGAATTGGTGGCCACTATTGCTTCAAACAAGAGTAGAACCCTCAATCCCTCAAGCCAAAAGGAGAGCTTACAAGCTCCATGTAAGCTAATTTTCTTACTTTGTTTACGAATTTTAATGAAAATCTATGGTTTTCTTGATTTTTATGTTTTGCAAATGATTGAATTAAATTCAAATGCTATTCCTTTGATGAAAAGGCCACCCCCTTCTCTTCTTTACATTCCAACCTTTCTTAATCCTAGAAATATTAACTAAGTGATTAATTAAACTCTTCTTATTGTTTACTCTCTTAAATTTAGAAAATTATGTAGATTAGAGTTCTATAATTCTAAATTGGGTTAATTAAGTTAAGTGAAGAAAGATAAAAATGAGAAATGGTCAGCCATACAAAGGAGGTTATGGCAAATTTTCTAGAATTTTGTGAAAAAGAAAGTTTATTTTTATGTTATTCCAAAAGAGTAATTCCCATCATTTTAGCATCTAGAAGAAATATTCTAATTACTCCATGTACATATTCACCTATGAATATGCATGGATATCACTAATATTAATTATTAAATTTGATTTCTATGCATATAAAGATGCATAATGGAATTGTTTTTATTATAAAAGTGTTATTCTTATTAAATTTTGATTTCTATGCATAGAAAGATGCATAATGGAAATTTTTTTATTATAAAAGTGTTATTTCTATTAAATTTGATTTCTATGTATAGAAAGATGCATAAAGGAAATTTTTTTATTATAAAAGTGTTATTCTTATTAAATTTGATTTCTATGCATAGAAAGATGCATAAAGGATTTTTTTTAATTACAAAAATGTTATTCTTATTAAATTAATTTTTATGCATAAAGAAATTTTTTTATTATGAAAGTGTTATTCTTATTAAATTGATTTTTATGCATAGAAAGATGCATAAAGGAAATTTTTTTATTACAAAAGTGTTATTCTTATTAAATTTGATTTTTTATGCCTAGAAAGATGCATAAAGGAATTTTCTTATTATAAAAGCGTTATTCTTATAAAAATTGATTTTTATGCATAAATAGATGCATAAATAAATTCTTTTTATTTTAAAAGTGTTATTCTTATTAAATTTGATTTTATGCATAAAAGGAGTTTTTTTATAAAAGTGTTATTTCCATTGAAGTTGATTTTTGTGCATAAATAGAGGCATAAAGAATTTTATATCAAAATTAGAATTCTCTTAAATGCTATGTTTAAATTCTGAGTATTTAATAAATGAATAATTAAATACTCTAAGAGAGAAATTTCTATCCACACGGATTGTAAAAAGAAAATTCAAGAAATCTATCAAGATTGAAATATTCAGATAAATGATTAATCTTTTCCTCATTGGAATTCGTAACTAATTTAGAAATCAGTTAAGTGAATATTCAAAGAAAGAAATTCAGTAAAATAGTAACTGAATTATCAAACCTTTTTGAGAAAGATAGTTTAGGAAAAATCTTATCCGACTTGAACCTTAAATCAGACTATGACCAAGACCAAACTCTTTCGTCAGTTTCGAGGAAAGAAGGTGTGAGCAGCTTAAAAAAATACACTCAAAACTCTCGCCAAATCTGAAACTAAGTTTGAGACCCTTCAAATTGATATGTGGATCAAGGTTATAGAATTCGAGGAATTCTGGTATGAAATTTAGAATTCTGATCAAGAAGTTTTGGGGATACTGATTTAAGTTTTGGGGATACTGATTTAAGAAATACTCTTTGTATTCAAAAGAAAATCAAATTGAAAACTTGCATAGAAACTTCATAAAGGACTATCTTACACCAGAATGCTGGAGGGAGCATTTGGTATATGTTTTTCTAAGGGAAGTTTGGTTGCAACAGCTGGCAGTCAGGGAGTGTTTAAAGGACACCTCATGCGACAAAACTTGCCTAGGTCTTGACCAGCCTCAGTATGGTTGAAAAATGGTGCGCTTCTTGTACGATGGGCAAGGGCCGATGAAGCGGTCCCTGAGTGAAGTGCTAGGACACCTAAGGAGGATCCTGGAGGGTTCCGACCAAGAAATGCACCGGCTCACGGTGCGCCTATGAGACCCATGCATATGTCGTGGAAGATATGTATGATGGATAAAATGATTATTGTAATCTGTTTACTGGATCTCGTTTGTTGACCAGTTGGTCTCAACCGGAGAGTCCAGAGTGATACTGTTTTTTGAGAAATAAGGGACTGGATGGAATTTTTGAGTTATGACATCTGTAACTAATAACTGTTTGTCAATGGATTATTTTATATGTTAAAGTTTTAAAGAGGACTGTGTGCGTATCTGTATTCGAAAGTAAAAGTTAAGAAAGGCATTCAATTATGGGTGGGTGAGTAATTGTCTGGTTCTACCAATTCCAGTGGTTGGGTGGTGGCTAACCCATGGGCCTAGGCTGGAATCAGTGGAGATTTAATAATTAAATTGAAATAATAGGAATACGCTTAGAATTTGAGTAGTTAAATAAAAACCTGAAGAATTTCTCAAATGAGTAGATCAATGGCTGTGTCTGACTTCGGTTAGGAAAAAAAGCGATGATTTCCTCAAATGATTAGATCAACGGCTGTGCCTGATTTTTCGTCTCAAGAAAAAAGCATTGATTTCTTCAATTCAAGTCAGTGATAGTTTTCCTTCTATCTGGTTTAATCAAGTGAAGGATAGTTTAGTCTCTTGACCCTGTTAGAAAATTTGTTAAGAAAATAAAAAAGGTGAATCGTCCCCGTTTTTCGGGCAAGGGAAATTTTTCCGGTTTCGGTTTCGGAATGACTACCAGATTAGTCTTATGTCTGGACATTCGAGGGCAAGGCCCTGAGTGGGAAACCCTGCCCCGCGCAAGAGGAAGCTACTTCCGCTACTAGCAATCGAGAATCCAATGGTGCTCAGAGGGGGCAGAGGGGTCTCACAGTTGGTATCAGAGCGCTGTTGTAAACTTACAAAATAGCAGCAGAAATTGCCTAAAATTTTAAAGTAAATCTGGAAAATAATGTTTTCACTTGTTAAGATTATGTTTTTTCCATAAATTGAAAACTCATAAATTGAACTAGATTTTTTGGATGGATACCCCAAATCTGTCTAGCATTCTTGAACTCTCCCAGAGTCAGGATATGATCGCCTTTGCCTTCGAAAATCTCATCAACTCCGCAACCCAAGGAAGCAGAGTGAGACTCGCTCGTCACTTTGAGGATCTATACTTTCCTGATCTAGTAGAGCGACGTCAGCATATATGGTTCTCTGGAGAGCAAAGTATTGGCGTCAATACCAATCCAATGACAGAGACTCAAACAGAATATCTCGCTAGCCATGATCTTGAAAAGGCTAGGAGTTGTTCATTACGTACAACTCTATAATCACTCACCCCGAAATTTTAGAAATTCTTGTCGTATTTTTAGACTTCTTAGCCGCTTTATTCCTAGGAGAAGAATTACAGCACCATTATCAGTGATGAATCGTGTATATCATAGCATGTCTCCATCACAGTATCGCCTTTTTATGCGTAGCGATTGAGGCGGTGACTTTTGGAGCCGAGACGCTCTATGTATATATCAAAAACTTTTGATAATAAATGATGTTTTGTAAAAGATTCCAAATTGTTTTCGTGGTTGTGAATATTGGTTAATAAAATTATCAGAGTGAATCTTGTTTTCAAGAATTATGATGGAATATTTATTTATTTAAGAAATAAATCTCAAAAATTAAATAGTCATAAATTTGATGACAAAGTTAAGTTGACAAAAATATCGTTTTGTCACAATCATGAGGCGCGCGGCCCGTGAGTGATAGGCAGTCGGATCCTCTTACCGATGATGAAGAGTTAGATCCAGACGTTCGTAAAGCCCTGCACCGATCCCAACCTGGTCCCTTCAAGGGTGAAGGGGAACAGTTAGGAGAAGTAGTGGAAAAATGGATCGAGGCAATGGAAGAGTATTTTGATGTACTCAATATAACAAGAAAGATGGCTCTCGCCAGATTGAAAATTGTGGAAATGGCTAGGGTCGCATGGAGGAACAATTGCGAGACAAACCGTCTCGACTGAAATACCCAGACCTGGTCAGATCTTAAAGCCTACCTCAGGAAGAGGTTGTGTCCTCCGGGCTTCCTGGAAACCAAAATGAACGAGTTCTTGGAATTGAAGCAGGATATCTGGAAGATTGAAGAATACCATCAGGCATTTGCCCTTCTCCTCAAATATTCTCCACTTTTGGATGAAGAGCAGCTGATGGCCAGATTCATTTGAGGGATGAACGAGCCATTGGACACTTTAGTTAAAAATGCCAAACCAATCTCAATGGCAGAATCTGTCAGAATGGTAAAGGACTTTGCCAAAGCATTTGTTGTTAAGGTCCCGCCAAAGCCTGCACCCTCAAACTTTAAAAGGTTCCAAACCCTAGGAAGTGCTTCAAACTTTCCACCCCCAAAGAGGCAGCAAGGCCTTAATCAGAATCAAGATGGTGGGAAATTCAAAAGTAAGGAAAGACCCTTCCCTCAGAACACTTTCTCGGGAGCCCCACCTCTTTTCAAGGATTCAGAAGGATGAGCTTAGAAGTGAGAATATGTGTTTTGGGTGTGAGGATTTCAGACACCAGCTTAAAGACTGCCCGACTCCTGCCATGTCAAGAGGACAGGGAAGTCAAGGACCCAGAGTGCAGAGACCAGCCCCTTCGTAGTATCAGTCAAATCAGGGTCTGTCTTGCAAAAATTAGGGCAATCCCAGGAGGACTCCATCTCAACCAACTGCCTCTATTCATAGTAATCTTAGAACTCCCTTCTAGAACTGGGGTAACCAAAGAGAAAGAGTTCCGCCCCAATCTGCAGCAGCCAGAGCAGTTACGATAGCAGAAGTAGTGGAAGAGGAAAGAGGTCAAATTTATGCACCGATTGAAAACCAAGGGCCAAATCGTCAATTCTCTGTCATCCATGCTCCAGCTGAGTATAAGGGTAAGCCATTTAAGCTTTTGATTGATTCAGGCAGTACTCATTCATTTATTTCCCCAGGATGCTTGCGTAAGCTAGTCTTCAAACAGAAATTAGGGTAACCTATGCAAGTTGAATTGGCGAGTGGGAAGATTCTTTTCACTCACCCATGAGACAGACCGTATTCAGTTTAATCTAGATGGGAACGTAACTGACTGCTGCCAGTTCAGAGTCTTACCTTTGGGAGTTTTTGACGAAATCCTTGGAATGGATTGGCTCCACAAAAATCAAGCTGACATTCACTGTCACAATGGAACCATTTCCTTGTGTGACCTTCACGGGAACAAAGTTCAAGGAACTGGAATTTCTGGATCCCCAGATTTGCAATTAGTAAAAAACTAAAAGGACTTAGAAAGAAGCAGCTCATTTATGTTGTCAAAATGAATCCGGTAGACACAAAGTTAAAGGCTAAAGAACTAGAATGGTTAAGTGAGTATGATGATTTATTCCCAGCAGAGCTAACTGAAATGCCTCCGATTCGGGAAGTAGATCATGAGATAGAATTGACCCCCAGAGCCTAGCCAGGAGCCCAGCGCACGTACAAAATGCAAGTTCCTGAAGCCATTGAACTCAAGGAATAACTTAGGCAACTGTTAGAACAAGGGTTTGTAAGACCCAGTGTTTCACCTTAGGGAGTGCCAGTTCTCTTTCAAAAAAAGAAGGATGCAACGATAAGACTCTGTGTCGATTATAGAGGTCTCAATCAGCTGACAGTTAAGAATAAGTATCCTATCCCCAATTGGGATAGATGTAAATGGATGATATGTGATGTGAATGAATATGATGTGATGAGATGTGGATATGAGTAGATGTGAGTGGATGAGATCTGATGCGGATAAATGAGGAAAGATGTGATGAGATGGAAAATGATGTGATGAGAATAGGAATACAAATGAAATAAATGAGGATTGATGTGAAACAATGTGGAAAGACGAGAGTTCGTTTTATAGAAACTGTATTTATGACTTGTTTTTAAATGACTGTTTTATGTCAAAAATGCTATAGAAGCATTTTGACCGTCTTGTGAATGAGGTCGTGGTTGGAGACCTATCTGATAAAGTTACAACAGCTGACAGAGAGTCAACGGAGGATGTCTCGCGTAGCAAGGTTGGCTGAGGTATTGACTAGCCTTGGTTTGATTTAAATGGTGAGCTTCCAGTAGGGTGGATGAGGGACTAAGGAAGAGGCCTATGAGTGAAGCGCTAGGTGACCTGCGAAGGATCCTAGAAGGTACTGACCATATAGTGCTTGGGCTCTCGATCACCGAAGATACCCACACGTACGTCGTGGAAGATATTGGAACCAGGAGTAAGAGTTGTTTTTTGAATTTGGGCATGGATCTGGTTGATTGACCTTGTTGGTCCTCAACGGATGAGTCCATGGCTCTTTTATATGGATCTGTTGGTGGTTGATCTTGCTGATCTTCAACAGAGATTTCATTTTGGTTTTTATAAGTGAATATATTACCGGGTACTATGAGCTAGGAACTATCGAAAAGGCCCTTGAGTGGACAGGTGGTGAGCGTTCTAGTTGCCAATGATGCCATAGGTACACCGATGAAAGAAAAATTAGAAATTAGGATTCAATCGGATAATTTTGGAGGATTATGATCAGTGATACTATAGTTTCATTAAAAGATTGTTTTAAAGATGGCTGAATCTGTGAAAAAGGTAATTTCATATTGGGTGTTTAAGTGGTGTGACTAGTTTTAAGTTTGCATGAATATCCGGCTAGGGAGCCTGGGAACTCTTTTTCTTGGTACCCGGGATAAAACCTAACCAAATTCTTAAATGGATCCCATCACTACAGTGGTTGGGCAATTGGCTAACCCACGAGACTGGATGGGGTTAGGCTGGACTGATGGATCCCTAAAATGAGACTCAATTCTGTTATAGTACGATAGATGAAGTAAATCCCGGATAAAAATTGTTCTATGGAAAAGAATCAACGGCTGTGCCTCTCAATGAGGAAAAAAGCATTGGTCTCTATGATCCAAGTGCAAGTCTTTTCCTTGATCTGACTATGATACTTACGGGTTTGGTCATATCAGTTCAATTAGTTAAGGCTCTTGACTATGTTAGAGTAAAAATATCCTCGAGGAATCGCACGTGCTTTCCGGGCGAGGGAAGTTATTTCAGGTTCGATTTTGGGAGAACCGAGGGATTAGTCTCTTGTCCGGATATTTGTGGGCGAGGCCCCGAGTGAAGGACTGTGCTCTGCGCAAGAAGTGCTACTTTCGTTGTTGCTAGCACCCTAGGATTCGTTGCGCGGTGGGGACAGGGATCTTTCAGCTGGTATCAGAGCAAATTGGCTAAAGTGAATCAACCGAGAAGCCAGAAATGTCAAAAATTTATGTAGTAGTAGTAAAAGGTTGTAATTGTGTGATGAAATTCATACAAATTGATATTCAGAATGAAGATTCATAAATAGGCAATTGGGTCTTCAAATGGAAGTATCGCAATTGTATGGAATCCCTGACTTGCTTGAGGCCTAGATATGATGATATTTACCTTAAAATTCCAAGGATCGTGGTATAACTGCAGCTCTTTACTGGGCAGTATATACATGTAAATCTAAGACCTTGAAATTATATGCAAAAATGCTATCTAGATGATGAATTCGAATGTGGTTGATATGATTTAAAAATTTTGGTTGAGGACTGATGAGTTGATTTGGATTCTGATTGAAAAATGATGATTCTTGAATTTTGGTTCAAAAGCGATAAGCTGAGCAAAGCCACAATGAGGATGAATGGGACGAGTCCCTATGATGATGTTCGTAACTGGAATGACGTTAATGGCTTTAGCAATTCACTATGAGATTAGTGGATTGTGCTGACAGATTGCTAATGTTAACACTTGACCCAGTGGATCAAGTTAAGGGATGACAAATTAAAAACCTGTATAATTGAAATTCCCCTTGGAGGAATGTTCAGATGGAAATTTTGGTCTAATAGACCATATTTGTGTTAAGGATATGAAAGATATGATTTGAATGAATTGTTATCTGATGATGAGTTCTATATAAGGGTTCTTTATCCTAGGATTCTGTTGGGTTCACCAGACTATAAGGAACCCCAGAATCACTTGGATCTTAAGGGAAAGAGTTGTCCTCTAGTTTGCGAGATGAGGACGTCTCGCATTTTATAAGTGGGGGAGGATCTAAGATTCCTCCCTCCAGCTTTTGAGGTGTGCAGGTGTAAGAACCTCCCCTTCTGATCTTATAATTATTCCCCTCTCTGAAATAAAAGAAAGATCATGTTTTACCCTGTTTTTACCTGGAGAGAGAAAATATCTAGAGAGAGATAATTCAAAATTGAAATATTTTTGGATAAAAAAATCCTCCTAGTGTCTAAAATGGTTTTCCCTAAAATAAAAATTCAAAAAGAACTTTCCAATGTGCAATTGGAATTAATTGAAAATAGGTATAAAGGACCTTAGCCTAAGGATCCAGATTTTCAAAAAAAATTTAGATTATGGTCCAATTAAGGTTCCTATGGACCAATTAGATTAATCCAAATGTAGAGAGGAGATAAATTGAAGAATAAAAGAAAAACCCCCCAAAAATGAGTAAATGCTCACATAAGATGAGTGAACTAAGGACCAAAGGAAACAATTAAAAAAATAAATTTTGACACCTCAGAGTGGGGATTTTCCCTCATGAAGGAGGCGCCTTTTTTTCTCATCATTATCTCTAATTTTTAATCAATAAAATGAGATATTTCATCTCTCCTCTCTCCTATTTTAAAACTAGATCCAAAAAGTAAGCTGAACTCACCCAAAAATGGTCAAAAATTGACCAAATTGATATGGAAAATTCTAAAATCAGTTTGCTTGGTTAGAGGCTCCCTTTTTCCTATAAATAGAAGCCTCCCCCTTTGTAAAAGCTTAATGGTGTTTATGCACTGTTACTCTACTCCTGTCCCCTGAGCCATTTACATTGAATTTTTTTTATAATAATTCAATTATTTTTGGCCTAATCCTCTCCAAAGTGAATTGGTGGCCACTTTTGCTTCAAACAAGAGTAGAACCCTCAATCCCTCAAGCCAAAGGAGAGCTTACAAGCTCTATGTAAGTTAATTTTCTTACTTGTTTAATTTTAAATCTATGGTTTTCTTGATTTTCATGTTTTACAGTTGATTAAATAAAATTCAAATGCTATGCCTTTGAGGAAAAGGCAACCCCTTCTCTTCTTTACATTCCAGCCTTTCTTAATCCTAGAAAGATTAACTAAGGGATTAATTAAACTCTTCTTATTGTCTACTCTCTTGAATTTAGAAAATTGTGTAGATTAGAGTTCTATAAATAAAATTTGGGTTAATTTAAGTTAAAAAAAGAATGATAAAAATGAGAAATGGTCAGCCACACAAAGGAGGTTATGATAAAATTTTCTAGAATTTTATGGAAAAGAAAGTTTGTTTTTATATTATTCCAAAAGAGTAATTTCCACCATTTTTGCATCCAAAAGAAATATTCTAATTACTCCATGTATATATTCACCTATGAATATGCATAGATATCACTGATATTAATTATTAGATTTTATTTTTATGCATAGAAAGATGCATAAAAGAATTATTTTTATTTCAAAAGTGTTATTCTCATTAAATTTGATTTTTATGCATATAGAAAGAAGCATTAAGGAATTACTTTTATTTCAAAAGTGTTATTCTCATTTAATTTGATTTTTATGCATAGAAATATGCATAAAGGAATTATTTTTACTTCAAAAGTGTTATTCTCATTTAAATTGATTTTTATGCATAGAAAGATGCATAAAGGATTTATTTTTATTTCAAAAGTGTTATTCTCATTAAATTTGATTTTCATGCAAAGAAAGGTGCATAAAGGAATTATTTTTATTTCAAAAGTGTTATTCTCATTAAATTTGATTTTTATTCATAAAAAGGTGCATAAAGGAATTTTTTTAATTTCAAAAGTGTTATTCTCATTAAATTTGATTTTTGTGCATAGAAAGATTCATAAAGGAATTATTTTTATTTCAAAAGTGCTATTCTCATTAAATTTGATTTTTATGCATAAAGAAATTATTTTTATTTCAAAAGTGTTATTCTCATTAAATTTGATTCTTATGTAAAGAAAGATGCATAAAGAAATTATTTTTATTTCAAAAGTGTTATTCTCATTAAATTTGATTTTTATGCATAGAAAGATGCATAAAGGAATTATTTTTATTACAAAAGTGTTATTCTCATTACATTTAATTTTTATGCATAGAAAAATGTATAAAGGAATTATTTCTATTTCAAAAGTGTTATTCTCATAAAATTTTATTTTTATGCATAGAAAGATGCTTAAAGGAATTATTTTTATTTCAAAAGTGTTATTCTCATTAAAATTGATTTTTATGCATAGAAATATGCATAAAGGAATTATTTTTATTTCAAAAGTGTTATTCTCATTAAATTTGATTTTTACGCATAGAAAGATGCATAAAGGAATTTTTTTAATTTCAAAAGTGTTATTCTGATTAAATTTGATTTTTATGCATAGAAAGATACGTAAAGGAATTATTTTTATTTCAAAAGTGTTATTCTCATTAAAATTGATTTTTATGCATAGAAAGATGCATAAAGGAATTTATTTTATTATAAAAGTGTATGAGATGTGATGTTATGTGAATCGGGATGTGAGTGAATGAGATGTGATGTAAATTGGGATAGATGTGAATGGATGATATGTGATGTGAATGAATATGATGTGATGAGATGTGGATATGATGTGATGAGATGAGATGTGGATATGAGTAGATGCGAGTGGATGAGATCTGATGTGGATAAATGAGGAAAGATGTGATGAGAATAGGAATACATATGAAATAAATGAGGATTGATGTTGAACAATGTGGAAAGACGAGAGTTCGTTATAGAAACTATATTTATGACTTGTTTTTAAATGACTTTTTTATGTCAAAAATGCTACGGAAGCATTTTGACCGTCTTGTGAATGAGGCCGTGGAGACCTATTTGATAAAGTTGCAACAGCTGATGGTGGAGAGTCAACGGAGGACGTCTTGCATAGCAAGGTCGCCGAAAGAACCGAGGGATTAGTCTCTTGTCTGGATATTCGTGGGCGAGGCCCCGAGTGAAGGACCCTGCCCCGCGCACAAGAAGTGCTACTTGCACCCCAGGATTGGTTGCGCAGTGGGGATAGGGATCTTTCAAAGATGGATAATGGAATTGTTTTTATTATAAAAGTGTTATTCTTATTAAATTTGATTTCTATGCATAGAAAGATGCATAATGGAATTGTTTTTATCATAAAAGTGTTATTCTTATTAAATTTGATTTCTATGCATAGAATTTATGCATAGAAAGATGCATAAAGGACTTTTTTTATTACAAAAGTGTTATTCTTATTAAATTTGATTTTTTATGCATAGAAAGATGCATAAAGGAATTTTTTAATTATAAAAGCGTTATTCTTATAAAAATTGATTTTTATGTATAAATAGATGCATAAAGAAATTCTTTTTATTTTAAAAGTGTTATTCCTATTAAATAAGTTTGTCTTTATGCATAAATAAGATGCATAAAAGGATTTTTTTTAAATAAAAGTGTTATTCCCATTGAAGTTGATTTTTATGCATAAATAGATGCATAAAGAATTTTTATATCAAAATTAGAATTCTCTTAAATTTTATGTTTAAATTCTATGAGTATTTGATAAATGAATAATTAAATACTCTAAGAGAGAAATTTTTATCGTTTTATATTCCAAGGATTGTAAAAAGAAAATTCAGGAAATCTATCGAGATCAAAATATTCAGATAAATGATTAATTTATTTCTCATTGGAATTCGTAACTAATTTAGAAATCAGTTGGAATTCGTAACTAATTTATTTCTCATTGAAATTCGTAACTAATTTATTTCTCATTGGAATTCGTAACTAATTTAGAAATTAGTTAAATGAATATTCAAAGAAAGAAATTTAGTAAAATAGTAACTGAATTATCAAACCTTTTCGAGAAAGATAGTTCAGAAAAAATCTTATCCGACTCAAACCTCTTCCCATTACCCTTTAGCTGGGTGAATTTCTTCTTCCATGTCTCTACTTCCTCTCTAAGCTACTCATTTTGAGCTTGCAGCTCCTTTTTTTTGCCCTTGTCTACTTCACTAGATCCTACCTCCTTGTCTCCTTGGCTGTAGACAGTACTCTTCAGGGCTCTTGTGGGGACAGCTCCTATCAGTTTTCCTACATTCGGATTTTCGGAGTCTCCCTCTAGATTTTCTTCTTGCCTCTAGAAGGGAACTAACTACCTTTGACTATGATCCAAGTGCAAGTCTTTTCCTTGATTTGACTATGATACTTATTACAGGCTCGATCAGATCAGTTCAGTTAGTTAAGGCTCTTGACTACGTTAGAGTAAAAATATCCTGGAGGAATCGCCCGTGCTTTCCGCACGAGGGAAGTTTTTTCGGGTTCGATTTTGGAAGAACAGAGGGATTAGTCTCTTGTCTGGATATTCGTGGGGGCGAGGCCCCGAGTGAAGGACCCTACCCCGCGCATAAGAAGTGCTACTTCCACTGCTAGCACCCCAGGATTCGTTGCGCGGTGGGGACATGGATCTTTCAAAGATGCATAATGGAATTGTTTTTATTATAAAAGTGTTATTCTTATTAAATTTGATTTCTATACATAGAAAGATGCATAATGGAATTGTTTTTATTATAAAAGTGTTATTCTTATTAAATTTGATTTCTATGCATAGAAAGATGCATAAAGAAAAATTTTTATTATAAAAGTGTTATTCTTATTAAATTTGATTTCTATGCATAGAAAGATGCATAAAGGATTTTTTTAATTACAAAAGTGTTATTCTTATTAAATTGATTTTTATGCATAGAAAGATGCATAAAGGACTTTTTTTATTACAAAAGTGTTATTCTTATTAAATTTGATTTTTTATGCATAGAAAGATGCATAAAGAAAATTGTTATTATAAAAGCGTTATTCTTATAAAAATTGATTTTTATGCATAAAGAAATTCTTTTTATTTTAAAAGTGTTATTCCTATTAAATAAGTTTGATTTTATGCATAAATAAGATGCATAAAAGGATTTTTTAAAATAAAAGTGTTATTCCCATTGAAGTTGATTTTTATGCATAAATAGATGCATAAAGATTTTTTATATCAAAATTAGAATTCTCTTAAATTCTATGTATTTGATAAATGAATAATGAAATACTCTAAGAGAGAAATTTCTATCATTTTATATTCACACGGATTGTAAAAAGAAAATTCAAGAAATCTATCGAGATCGAAATATTTAGATAAACGATTACTTTATTCCTCATTGGAATTTGTAACTAATTTAGAAATCAGTTAAGTGAATATTCAAGGAAAGAAATTTAGTAAAATAGTAACTGAATTATCAAACCTTTTCGAGAAAGATAGTACAGGAAAAATCTTATCCGACTCATACCTTGAATCAGACTATGACCAAGACCAAACTCTTTCATCAGTTTCGAGGAAAGAAGGTGTGACCAGTTTAGAAAAATACACTCAAAACTCCCACCAAATCTAAAACTAAGTTTGAGACCCTTCGAATTGATATGTGGATCAAGGTTATAGAATTCGAGGAATTCTGGTATGAAATTCAGAATTTCGATCAAGAAGTTTTGGGGATACTGATTCAAGAAATACTCCTTGTATTCAAAAGAAAATCAAATTGAAAACTTGCATAGAAACCCTGTTTTCTTAAAGGATTATCTTACACCAAAATACTGGAGGGAGCATTTGGTATATGTTTTTCTAAGGGAAGTTTGGTTGCAACAGCTGGCGCGGGGAGTGTTCAAAGGACGGCTCACGTGGCAAAGCCTTCCCAGGTCTTGACCAGCCTCGGTATGGTTGAAAAATGGTGCGCTTTCGGTACGATGGGCAAGGGCCGATGAAGCAATCCCTGAGTGAAGTGCCAGGACACTTAAGGAGGATCCTGGTGGAGGGTTCTGTCCAGGAGATGCACGAGCTCGCGGTGCCTATGACACCCATGCGTATGTCGTGGAAGATATGTATGATGGACAAAATGATTATTGTAATCTGTTAGGATCTCGTTTTGCTGACCAGTTGGTCTCAACGGAGAGTCCAGAGTGATATTGTTTTTTGAGAAACAAGGGACTGGATGGATATTTTGAGTTATGACATCTGTAACCAATAATTATTTGTCCATGGATTATTTTATATGTTAAAGTTTTAAGAGGAGTGTGTGCGTATCTGTATTCGAAAGCAAAAGTTAAGAAAGGCATTCAATTATGGGTGGGTGAGTAATTGTCTAGTTCTACCGATTCCAGTGGTTGGGTGTGGTGGCTAACCCATGGGCCGGATGGTGTTAGGCTGGAATCAATGGAGTTTTAATAATTAAATTGAAATAATAGGAATACGCTTAGAATTTGAGTAGTTAAATAAAAACCTGAAGAATTTCTCAAATGAGTAGATCAATGGCTGTGCCTAACTTCGGTTAGGAAAAAAAGCGATGATTTCCTCAAATGATTAGATCAACAGTTGTGCCTGAATTCGGTTAGGAAAAAAGCATTGATTTCTTCAAATTAAGTCAGTGATAGTTTTCCTTCTATCTGGTTTAATTAGGTGAAGGATAGTTTAGTCTCTTGACCCCGTTAGAAAATTTGTTAAGAAAATAAAAAAGGTGGAATCGTCCCCGTTTTTTGAGGAAGGGAAATTTTCTCGGTTTCGATTTCGGAATGACCACAAGATTAGTCTCATGTCCGGACATTTGAGGGCGAGGCCTCGAGTGGGAAACCCTACCCCATGCAAGAGGAAGCTACTTCCGCTCTGCTGCTAGCAACCGGGAATCCGGTGCGCGGAGGGGGCAGAGGGGTCTCACACTCTCTTGCCTTGTGTCTAAGAAACCTTGAGAGGTGTGACAGACATGAGAATGGAGATCTTTCTAATGATGGTATGCCCAGATCTACTAGCACATTATTGGATGCTTTAAACTCTAGAAAGACTCTTGATCAGCATTACCCGCATGAGAGTGGATACATGGGTGCTTGTTCAACTACATCTAATGATGTTAGGATAGCAACAGACGTGTTGAAGATAAATCCTAGTTCAAAATTCAAGAAGTTTCCAGAGAATTTGATGTTACAATTGGACAATTGTGCATCAGAGAACAAGAATTGATATTTGTTTGCCTCTATATCATTGTTGGTTGCCAAAGGAGTATTTAAGATGGTCCAGTTAGGATTTTTGATGGTTGGTCATACACATGAAGATATTGATGCAATGTTTAGTAGGTTTTCTAAGAAACTAAGGACTAGCCAGACACTCACCTTCCCACATTTAATGAAAATATTCAAGGATAGCCAAGTATTTTCTCTAACCCCATTCTTGAGAACAGCTGAAAACCACAAGAGGATTTTAATATTTGGCACCAGTATGCAAAAAGAGAAGTGTTAGTGATGCTGAGGTTTATAGAGATTATTGGAACAAATTCTATATATGTAACAAGAAGGATCCTATGCGTTGGGAACTACAATATTTGGCACCAGTATGCAAAAAGAGAAGTGTTAGTGATGCTGAGGTTTATAGAGATTATTGGAACAAATTCTATATATGTAACAAGAAGGATCCTATGCGTTGGGAACTATCAAACATGATAGTTTTGTGTGGGTCACTAAGGGACAAAAAGTGCCACAAAAGATTAAGATTCCAGCAAATGTGTGTGCTAAGGCAAAGGAGAGTTTGGAAATATCCAAGGACTGTGATGAAGGCCAGAGAGTTTAGATCATTACAGTATCTGTGTTGGTCATATTTTGTTGGCAATATTCGAGGACTGTGATGAAGGCCCCCGAGAGTTTAGATCATTACAATACTAGTTGGATCTATGTTGGTCAACTTTTGTTTATGAGTTAGTACATGTTAGTCTCCTACTATTTAGAATTTGATTGTTTTTTATAATTTCTTTCAAATTTTATGGATATTTTATTGGCTACATTGTAGCTTAAATGATGTTTGTAAACAACCCATATGTGTTATTAGCAACCTTGAGTAGCAACACTTTCTCTTTCAAATTTAGTGAAATTACCAAATTCATCAAAATTACCAAAATTAATTTAAAGATATCAATTTCAATTTTTCCAAAATGCATGGATTTTTCCAAATTCCCTAACATGGACTTTCCGTCCCTTTCATGCCTCATTCTTTCAATATTCATATCACGGTGGACCTTGCATGGGATTCTTCCGGACCTCATGCCGTCTCACTGGGACTTATAGGTGTCTCGGTAGTATCCTAGCTAAGCGTCTTCACGGGTCGAGACCTCGTAGGGGCTTCCTCCAGACCTTATGCCTTCTCAATCCATGGGACCTACAGGCATCTTGGTAGTATCCCTCAGCTAAGCGTCTTCTCAACCCTCTGATATGCTTCATTATTTCAATATTATTATCATTTTTCCATTGATACCATATTTCAAGACAATACTTCAAGAATAGATTTAATTATATTGTCCCATTACTTACCATGTTAGCATCACCTTGCTAACATGGGGGAACACATGCTCCTACATACATAGCCATGGATCACACATGTTCACATGAGTACGGAGCAAGTCATTCATGATAGTGGTTAGGTAGCTATACAAGATGGGCATTGACCAAATTCTTAGGAGATGTGTCACGAGTGCGAGCAATAGGTTGTGTTAGCAGAAGCACATCAAGGTGTACGTGATGGGAATTTTTTGGAGAAGTCACAGGATGGAAGGTATTCCAGGTAGGTCTGTGGTGGCCAACTGCATTAAAATATGCACATAAGTTCTGAAAAGAGTTGGACATGTGTGAGAGGATGGGGCAACCAAGCGATGCATACACAATGCCTAATCTAGTCCTACCACTCGAGCCATTCTAGAAGTGGGGTCTGGACTTCGTTGGCCCATTCTCAAACGAGTTTTTCAAAGGACAAGAAACAAATACATCTTGTTGGCCACTGATTATTGCACAAAATGGGTATAGGCCAAGGCCCTTAGAGACTGCAAGACATTATCCATAGCAAAGTTTCTTTATAAAACCATAATGAAAAGATTTGGATGTCCTATAGAGATAGTCAGTGATCAAGGACATCACTTCATCAATGAAGTGATTAGGAAACTGACGGAGCATCATATGATAATACACAAGAAACTAACGGATCAGCATATTATATTACACAAGAAGTCAATAGTCTACTACCCACAAGCCAATGGACAAGAAGAATCCACCAATAAGATCCTCAAGGGAATCCTGATCAAGACAGTAAATGAGAATAGGAACAACTAGGACACGAAGCTGCACTCGACATTATGGGCATTCCAGATAGCTTATAAGAATGCATTCTTGATAGCTTATAATAATGCAAGAGGACTTACATCTTTAGTATGGTGTATGGACTCAAAGCAGTAGTGCCCATGGACTTCCTAACATAGAGTCTTGGGATAGCCAAGGGTGGTTGAAAGGCTCTCTTGGGAAGAATCAGAGGTGCACAGGATCAAACAACTCTTGAAGCTTGATAAAAGGATGCTCCATAGTGCCTGGACAACAGAAATTATGCAAAAGAGAAGAAAGTTGCAAAGTGGACAGGAAAACAAGGTTCAATATCTTTGAGGAGGGAGATGTTATGCTGCTGTTCACATAAAGAATGGGATCCCACCTAGGAAAATTGAAAATGAGATGGATGGTCCTATACAGGATTGCCAAAAAATTAGGGACAAGAACTTTTGAGCTAGCGAGTTTGGATGGTGAAAAGCTTAGGAAGTTAGTAAATGGGTACAAGCTAAAGCCCTAGTATGGAAAGATGCCAAATGAAGGGAGAAAGTGTCCAGAAGGGAATCAGAATCCTGGTCCAAAGATGATTGAGGAACTAGAATCCGTGTCCATCCAAGAGTAGGAAGAAGGACAAGATTTCAGAGAAATAAAAAATGCTAAAGACAATAGCCCAAAATTAGACTCTCCATGTGTAAATATGATAATGGTATGTACAGATACTGAGGATCCATGTGGTAGTAGCATGGCACAGGAAAGAAAGTCGAGGTTTCCACCACAAAAAGGGATGCATGGACATGAGAAGGAACTCTTCACATCACCAACACCTATTCTTAGCCCAGTCCTTAATAACCTTGTGAATAGTGTGCATTGCATTGATGATTGGGTAGCAAGGAGAATCTGGGGTGATCATCAGAATATGAAGCAATTATGGTTGCCCTTGGGGAAGGTGTAGACAATGGCCGAGTGCTTCGTGATTGAAAGCCTAGTTTCCAAACCACATTTGAAGATTCTATGTGTGTGCTTGATTCCCTTTTTGCTAAACTCTACTTTCCTCACCTTCTCACGCTCACCCCCTGTATTCCCGAAATAAAACCATGGTGTTGGAGTTCAAGCCTTTGTCCTCCATCATATACAAGGAAGTGCACAGGCATGCCAAATGGTTGGAGAGGATGGGGTAAAGGAGTTTGTTGAGCTACTCTAGGAGGATCTCCAATAGAACTACAAGGCCGCGGAGTAGCTGCCAAATTTTGACACAATCATGCTTCCATCGAGGGAGAAAGGGTGTTCAATTCCCTATACATGGCAGAGGGCTTCAAACTACCACAGCTGAAGGAGAAGGAGAGATCAAGCTAGTTGACAAAGAAGACCTAATGAAGGAGTTTGGCCACTTGGAAGGCAAGGCCAAAGAGGTCAAAATTACAAGAACTCTAGATGAGGATAGGCAAAAGCGTATGCGCTTCATCGTGGAGATGATTAACCTCACCCACAAGCCATAATGCATGTCCAAGAAGGCCTTTGTATTGGTAAAGGCAATGGAGGTAAGGGCAAAGGTGGCTTGGGCAGAGGTGTTGTATAATAACCTAAAAGACCAGATTGAGAAGGTCACCCACCTAAACACCAGGACAAACATCGGCCCCTACTTAACAGGTCTCTTTTCAAAGTACAACTAGGAGCAAAAAAAGAGGAGGCAATCATCAAGAAAGATGCACGGTGACAAAGGGAGGAGATAGAGGCAAGGTCCCAGCATGAAAGGAGGTTCAGATAGACAAAAGTCGAAAAGAAGAGAGCCTTTGAGTTTGAAGAAAAGAAGAAGGGCAAGAAGAGGAAGACTGTGGAAGAAAAAAGGCAGCAAGAAGTTAAAGGAGGACTTTGCCGATATTGGTAAGTAAATACTTACACAGAGGTTAGAAGAGCAGCAGGAAACAAAATCCTCAGAATGCCCACATCCTCAATAGATGCAGCAGGAGGCTGAAAACACAATACGCATGCAACTCTAATAGGCTTAACCCCTACAAGTAGAAGCACAAGTTGAGCTCAGGCTACACCCCTTCCTACAAATTTTATGGAGTCATTCGAGATTGGGTGCAAGGATGCCTCAATTATTTGTAAACGTGCATAGTAGATGGACTTAAGGAGATCACCAAACGCTGTAGGTTGTGGTCAGGGAATAGGATGGGATCATCCAGACCATGAGGAGCCAGCAGGAGCCTCTATAAGAGGAGTTAAATAGAAGGAGGAGAGAAGAAAGCAAGATGGAAGAAATACAAAGTCACATGCTAAAGCTCCAGAAAGAGGAAGAAGAAACAAAAAGGGAAATGGCAGTAATAAAAGGAGCACTAGCCAGGAACGAGGAGGCCAATAGGCAGCTAAGGAGGAGATGGGTAGGGCAAGGAGCCAGGCGAGGGTGGAGGGCTAGATCCTCTTGATTAGAGAAAAACATATCAAAATCATACAAGAGGTGTAGGCACGGCGGCAGATAGAGACAAAGTAGAATTAGTCAAGGCTGAAGCCTGACTTGTAGTCCTGGACACACTGACGAAGAACCAGAAGTCTATGAACTAGAAGTAAAAAAAAATGGAACAATGGGAAAGCCACGCCATGGAAGACCTAAAGGAGGTGTGGGGAGGATATCTGGAAAATTGACAGCGGTAATGTAGCCCCCCACACCTACCTACAAAGGTAGTTAGTTCCCTTCTAGAGGCAAGAAGAAAATCTAGAGGGAGACTCTGAAAATCCGGATGCACGAAAACTGATAGGAGCTATCCCCACAAGAGGCCCTGAAGAGTACTGCCTACAGCCAAGGAGACAAGGAGGTAGGATCTAGTGAAGTAGACAAGGGCAAAAAAAGGAGCTACAAGCTCAAAATGAGTAGCTTAGTGAGGAAGTAGAGACATGGAAGAAGAAATTCACCCAGCTAAAGGGTAATGGGAAGAGGATGCAGGCGCAACCTGAGGGAAAGGGAAAATAGCTCACATTATACAAAGGATTGTCAATGGACATAATCCCCAAAAAAAGAAAACCGCGAGAGCATGTCTGGGAAGCTATAAAAAGGCTGGAAGAAAGAGCTAGAGATGAGGTTGCCCACATAGCACTGATTGAAGAGCTGGATGGGTTGTTGGCAGAATACAAAGAATAACAAAGGTAGGCCGGGTTGACTATAAAAGCCCTCAAGAAGGAGATTAAGTCCATAAACCTTGCCAAGAACACAAGAGGAAAAGGAGGAAAAATGACGGTCAATGAGCTGAACATCACCCTGCCTGACGACAGCCCTTGCCGATTTGAAGAAAAGATAAGAGTAGCTAGATGCTACAAGGAGAACACATGTAGAAGAGCTAAAGGCATCCAAGTCTAAACTCAAGAAAAGATAAGAGCAAGTGGAGACCATAAGGAAGGCCCATGCTACCAAAATACAAAACAAAGATCAAATGATTGAAGATTTCCATAAGTGAGCAAAAAGGGAGAAAAAGGAAAAAGAAGAACTATAGCATATGTTCCAGGAAGAAAGAACACAAAAGAATATAACTGGTTACATATGAAGAGTTTGATTTAGGTTGCCAAGCACGCAAGAGTGGTATAACCGTCTAACTGGGAGGAGATTGCCGAATTCATGACCCATTTAGATGTGTCTCATGGGCAGAGCAACTCCCAGGCGGCAGAATCAATGCCAGGAAAAAGCCCCTCATCTGGATCTTGAGCAGTGCAAGGAAGCGGTGGGATCTTATGATGTGAGGAGGCAATAGCCCATGGACAAGGCAAGGTTCCAGTACCCCTCACCAACGGAGTCACCTGGCACAAAAGAAGGAAGAGTATATGCCAGATCAAAACTGACTATAAAACCACCATATGGGTGGAAGTGGGGTCAAGGGGCAATAAGGAAATCAAGAGAGCCCGAGCAGACAGTGTTCAAAAATGTAGTTAGCATCCCATAGAAAACTAAGCCGCATGCCTTTACATCGGGGATGACCATTGAAGTGATAAAAAGGGCTAGGAAGAAGTACCCCTATGGCCAAGCCCATTGATGTACAATTTTGACGGGTGGATGAAAGGACGAGGGTCGGGCATTAGGGGGTGAGCAACAAGAAGAGAGCTTAGGAGCCCAAGTACGCCCAAGACAAGCCAATAAAGTTTGTCTCTAGGGGCCTTGCGCCCACGGAGGAAGGACCGAATGAAGGGGGTTGAAACAGGCCATAAGTTCAGACCCGGATTTCAGAGATGAATTTTTCCAAAATAACTAATGCAGTCCAAAGGGAGACAACAAGGAATCAAGTGGGCTTCGCTTGCTGGCATAGCATCCACCATGATCGCTAGGTATTGGAGGCAGGGATTTCACTGACGTAAATGAGAACATGCGAACATGTTAATAACACAAAAAATCTTGTGATCACATGTTATATTCACAAAGCTTTCACAAGGGCCTAAAAAACTTATCTTTGTCGGGCATAAAAAATCTTCTTAGGTGGCCACTGACCTGCTAGTATGTGAAGATGGTAACATGAGAACATGTGAATAGCTTATTCCCATGTGTAGACAAGCTTTTAAGGGGTTCCCAAATGGCAAGTGACCTGTTATTTTTGTGAACGGTAACGTGAGAACATGTGAATAACTTGTTCACATGTGTTATTATCACAAAAAATCTTGTGATCACGTGAATATTAAATCCCTGGTTGGAGGTCATCCAACCGTTGGCCGGCACCCACACTTGCTGCCTATTAGTATATTCATTGGGCAACAACTTTCTTGTAACATTCTTGTTGAATCTTGCCAATGGGTAGTACCCGGGCAAGATGTAACAACTTTGTAACTGAATCTTGCCAATGGATAGTAATCGGGCAGATGTAAAAGGGAAAAGGGAAACTATGGACAAGGGATGGGAGAGAGAAGAGAGTAGAGAGTGTGACCTATGGGAGCTATGGTGTTGTACTTGGTGCTACACTTTCACTTTGATGATACGGTGATTGTTGGTGTAATTCTCTATTCTCTATACTATGCAACTCTATTTGATTCTCTATTCTCTATACTATGCAACTCTATTTGATTCCTAGGTTATATTAGTGCTTTATGTGTGGATATGTCATCTAACTAGAATTTGGGTCCAATGTCATTCCTGTTTGGATGTGACTCCTATCTGAAATCAGAATCAGGAGCCACTTCGGGAATCTCATCAGATGCAGGAGCTAACCTTTGCGCTATCGCTTCGGTGGCGCAATGCGCTAGTGTTGGCTTATCGTGTTGGGCATAGTTGCATTAGTTGTTGCGACTGGATGGTGTGAAACTAATGAATCCCGTCAATTGTTTCTGATTAAAGACTTATTTTGAATGGTTACCAAAACCTCCATCTGTTTCAGTGTACACTATTTTTGTCATGCACATATCCACCACGTGTCTTAATCCAGGTTGAAATCATGCATGGGTTCGTGTATTTCCAAATTGGGCTATTATTACCATAAAATGGGGGAGTCTTCCTTTAACTTCCCTTCACTCACGTCATCGCCCTATTCTTTTGAATGTTGTGCATCTTCATTATTATCATCATGGTGAAATATTTTTGCCATTTGGAATATCATTACCACATTTTGACATTCTCATCGCCTACTATACATCTTTTGTTTACACTCTTTTACCATAGTTTATTTCACAGTCTTTGCTTTCTTAGCTCTCTTCTCTTTCATTGCCCTTACTACTTTCATTATGTTCATTGCCCTCCAAATTAAGTAGCAGCAGTCATCATGGTTGAGTTTGAGAAACTCACTGTCATTCTTGACATAAACTTGAACCAGAACATAGCATGGTTGGAGAAGGTGGGTCTCTTGCAGTTTGCGTCGTTATACCATGGAGTTCGCAAGTGCTTGGTCCTGAAGTTTTAGAGCAGCTACTTGAAGTACAGAAGAATGGTATCATCAAAACAACATAGGACAACATACCGTTTACTTGCAGAGTATGTCTCGCAAAACTTTGGCTTATTGTTGGGAGGGGCAATGGAAGTTCCACCAGGCCCACAGAAGAAGATATGGAGTTCTACTTCAGCTCCACCAAGGGTGCAGGCAAAGAGTACAAACTCAATAATCACAAATAAGCCCACAACATATTACATTTTCAAAATTAGAAGAATAAGTACCTTCATCATCGTTGTTGTTGTTGGACTAGAGTTGTCATGTCTTCCTTGTCCTCTTTGATTATTTGAAACCCCCGCCTCTTGTTGTGAAGTGGGCTTTGTCATTGTTACTTGCTGAAGTGCTACTACTACCATGGATGTTCTTCATGGTTTCTTGTCTTTGATCCTCGTCCCTAAGGATCTGCTCCATTTTGTCTAGTGAGGGTTTTTCCCTCAGAATGATGAGACCTCGAACAAGACCTTCATAGCCTGCCTTTAGCCCATGGATGATGATTGTAGAGCAAGATCATTTTGTCAAACATCTTGTCTCCCACATCTATCAATTTCTGATGCAGGTCTTACACCCTCTTGATGAAGTCCGTAGCATTCTCATTGGGCTTCCTTGTTTCATTTGTTTAGCTCTCAAAAGGAAATCTCTCTTGAACTACTTTTAGAATCAAACACCTTCTTCAGATTGTCCAGTGCTTCTTTGGGAGTCATTGCCTCTTTCATATGGATGAGGATATCATCCTTCACACTCAACTTTATCATGTGGATGATATCCTCATATGAGGATAATATCCTCATATGGATGAGGATATCATCCTTCACACTCAACTTTATCATGTGGATAATAAACATGGCCTTCTTGTCGCATTTTACTAGGGCTTCAGCATTAGATCAGTTGGTCTCTCGATAGAAACCATCTCCCAACAATCTTCAAAGAATAATAGTGATTCCATCTTTAGCTTCCACCCAGCTTCCATGTTGCATAGTTTGTACTATTAAGTTTTTTAGCTCCCTCCAAGTGTAGGCTACTCAAGTTGGGTGCCATTGAGTCAGAAGAATAGACAATTGATTCTGCCTTCGAGTTCTGACAACTAGAAGTGACTCCGAAAGATATTTCTAACTGTAGTAAACATGTCCAAGAAAGTAAACCTGGCCAAACGCTGAATTCGAAAAGCTATGCAGCAATAGGCGATGATTGTCAGTAGGTCTCTGGTTGTCAGCAAAGCAAGTCGATGGCTGTAGTAGTAGGTTGACTAGAGAATACTGGTGACTTGAGATTCTTGAGAAGGCATGCGAATCTCTTTCCACCAAATAGGCGATGCATTTTCCAAGGCTTTGGAAACCTTAGAGATAGTGTGAATTTGCATATTTCAACAAAGTAACCCTTTATCTCGACAAGGTCATCCTCAAAGACTTCCAAACATAAACATCATGTGGGGCTCAAACCTTGCACTTCATCAATCAAGTCCTACCATAACACTAATAACATGAGAGAGGTAGATATATTGGATGGGTCACAATATAAGATCACTCTCAATGAGGATCTACTTATCTAGAAGAGACCGCCACTACTAACCTCAAATAAGGTACACCAACAGATATCAATAGCCTCTCACAAAATGGCTAAACATACTCTTCAAAGAAGAAGCTCACAGTTGTCCTTAATCAAATAGTTAAAATTGTGAGACCAACCACATGACATAGTAGCTTGCTTGACCCCAAAGTACATCAAAGTGTATATGCAACATACCCTTTCCATCAATATACATCTAGGTTCATGTTTTGTATATCTCTAGTGGATGGGGAGATGATTGTGGGTGAAGCCTAGTCCATGGTACCATTGTTTGGATTCCCTTGAATGATGTATGCACAAACATGCACAAACAGTTATCCTACCATTTTGCCATTCTTCTTGATAACCCATTCTTGTCAGAAACCAATCCTCCAAATGATAAACATTGTGATAACAAAGCCCCTCATTAAGAGTTAAAAAAGCAGGGAGTTAGAGTTTTCACTTGGAGGAGAACACATGTGCACATCTTCAATCCTTATATCCCATCATGCATGACACTTGCATTATTCACAAGGGCTTTACACTTTACAAGCACATCTTACATGCTAAATACAGTTTGATATAATGCGCAGCAGTCCATGTTTTGGAAACCCTTTGACATCATATGATGGTCCGTCATTTGCTATCTTTCTCCTAAGCCCTTAATCACTTCCTTCTAGGAAAGCAACAACATCTTTTGCACTAATGTAGATTGGTACGTCTCATTGCCATGCCAAGCCATCATTTATAGCTATCTTTTTGTTTATGGGCCCAAAGTCAGTACAAAGCCCTCATCAACTCAAAGAGGGGTGTTGCAAAAAGCTTAATGACCTTGAATCCCCCAAACCAAGATGAAAGGTAAACGTCAAAGAAAGCAACGAGTTGGAGTTGTCACTCAAAAAGGAGAACACACATAGGCTGTGCCTTTATTCCTCATAGCCTATACATGACCCCATCATATACGACACTTGTATTATAAATGACACTTGTATTAGTTCACAAGGGTTTTGAACTTCACAAGCACATCTTGCATACATAGGCACCTATAGCTAGCACCTACACCAAGCCTCATCATCTCCATCCAAGTATATCTGTAGATGGGGGCACCATGGTAGGCAAAATTTTGGTCCATGGTATGACCCATTGTCTAGATCCCCTTTGAGCATGTAGGAATATCCAAAGGTACTTAAAGAAAACAACTCCTTATGGACTCCATTGGACCATTTTCCTCTTCCGTTGACTACCTTCAACATCACAACAAGAACCTCACCCACCAAAGACAACAACTCAAGGAGCATTGAAATAGTCTAGTCTCTAGTTTCACCATGAGATATGGGAATCATACCTTTTCACACCAAATAATTTAAGACCACCATTAGACATTTCCAATCAAATGACGGTGGTCTTAGCATGTGGCATGGGCCCTTTTTCCTTGCATGGGCCCAACCAACTCACAAGATCGGAGGTGAGGCCTCACATTAACCATTTTCACTTCCACATTACACCACATGCACCCTGGTGAACATGATTCTTATCTCAAGGTTCAACCAAATTCTATCTCCAATAGGCCCTAAAGCACGTGGATTATTCTTGTCACACCGACTACAAGGTATTTGAGATTTTGTTAAGAGTAATAATATTAACAATTATCTTCTATTAAATTTTTATCTACACAATTGAGTTCAGATGTTTATTGGTGGGTAGATTTGGCCTAAGAGATTTTAGGTTTTTATTTTTCATAACATAAGTATGAATAGAGAGAGAGAGAGAGAGAGAGAGAGAGAGAGAGAGAGAGAGAGAGAGAGAGAGAGAGAAAAGGTAGGAGAGATAGAGGAATATTAGGAGTTTTCTCATACTATTTCCATCTATTTGTAGGTGTGAAACATAAAGAGTAGACATAGATAGCAACACTACTATTTCCATCTATTTATAGGCACCATACATGGAGAGAAACACTCAACCATAAGATAGTAGTTGATTCTTGTGTAAAACACAACGTAGAAAAAAAGAAAAAGCAAGGATATCACCACCGATCTTAAGTGTCATGGGTATTCCTCTTCTCATCCAACCTTCTTTCTATTGTGGTATACTTGTCATTCTCGCATATCCAAGGGGACAAAGAAAGTGCATCAAAGTGTCATGGGTATTCCTCTTCTTGTCCAAACTTCTTTATATTGTGATGTAATGCTTTTCATGCTCCCATATCCAAGGGGATGAAGAAAGTGCATCGAAGGCTTCTTTTGTGTTTAGTCTACTGAATGTGCTTGGTGTATTCTACAACCTTAGAGTTCATGGTTTTGAGCTAGGTTGGTGTGGGGCATTTGTTAACGCACAAACTTATATTATAAATGGATGTCCCAAGCGAGAAGATGCTTCCTACTATGCCAATCTATCATCTACACTTGGGTTATGCAATGCTCAAATCAAAATAGCATTTAGGACTAAGAGAAGTCCATTTCACTACATGGTGATGCCTTTTAGGTTATGCAATGATCTCGCTACCTTCCAAGTATTGATGAATGAGATGCTTCAGTCCTATCTATTCAAATTAGTGTTGGTCTTCTTCAATGATATATTGATATATAGCAAGAGTGAAGAGCATGTGAATCATGTGCATGATGTTTTTTAAGCTTAAACACAAAACAAAACAATGTTAGTCATCCTACCGGTGGATTTGCACTCCACCCAAGAGTTAAATCAAGCTCCAGCTAATGAATCAAGTAGAGGAACCTAAGCCAAATGCCATTCCCTGGGAGCGGAACCAAAGATGTTAATGGAATAACATAATACTACCTCACAATCACAAGAGAGAATAAGAAGAAAGTGCGTGCAAGGGTCGAATCTTGTGATTAGCACTTGGTCAACCCTATTAGGGTAAAGTCCCCAATGTGAGGCCACTAGGGGATCACTCCACACTCTCTTTGTGTCACCCAAAGAGAGATCTAAACAAGATAGGTATGAGCAAGAGGAAGGAGCTAAGGAGAGCTCAACCTCTACCTCATGCCAATTGTATGCAAACAAGACAAGGTGGAGAGCAATGAGAAGGGAGTGAAGGGAGAGCAACACCATTCCTATTCACATACACCAACAATCACAAGCAAGCAAGCCACCATAAGCTCAAGAGAGATAGAGAGGGAGAGAAGGCAAGACTCAATTGAGACAAATGGGATTTTCCCTTTTCATATTTCAAAAAATTTCTTATATACGTGAGCTCATATTTACAATGTCGAGCTGCCCAATTACAAATGGGGCCCAAAACTAGTCTTCCTAGTTTAACTAGCTCTATGTACATCAATTTCTTAATGACCGGCATTACACTAGCCATAAGCTTAGTCATCCCATGTATCTTTTAAACTTAGCGCTTAACGCGATTACAAAACGATGAGTTACAAAGGAGGTATAGTAGCCATGGCAAAAGGTCATGTTAACCAAAGTGGTTAACACTTCCACAAAAATGAGATCATCTCTCATACAAGAATGAGGCAAGTCTTCACATGTACCATGATGGAATTTACTAATTTCTACATCATAAGAGCTGATTCGTCATCCAACAAGTATTCTTCTTGTATGTCCCTAATCCAATCTTTGTGCACCTCCACTATGGCTGCTAATGATAATGCCCACATTCTTGATAATAGTAATGAATTGGTAACCACATTGTCTTTCCCCTTTGTTTATGTTATCTTCAAATATAGAATTTTCTTCCATAAATATAATGATGCCATTTCTTAATTACATGAAGAATGGATATCATTTCTTGACCATACACATACATCTCCATCTCTTTGTCACTTAGATTTTGAATCTCAAGAGAAATTACCCCATGATCTTGATATAAAATAACTCCAATATAGGCATACAAGAACATGGGATGAATTAAGCATTAGTTTGAGCTCTTCAAAACTCTTGATTGTCATTTGCATCCCATAAGAATGAATCCCTCTTCTTTGTCATTTACATCCCATAAGAATGACTCCCTCTTTAACTTATTTATCAATGGTGGATTTATGCACATCTCTCAACTATCCCAGTTTACATCATATCACATCACATCTCATCCGTTCACATCACACATCATCCATTCCCATCTGTCCCAATTTACATCATATCACATCACATCCATTTCACATTACATCTTATTCATTCACATCACATCACATCTCATCCATTCACATCACATATCATCCATTCACATCTATCCCAATTTACATCATATCACATCACATCCATTTCACATCACATCTCACCCATTCATACTTATCCGACTCACATCACATCACATCCATTCTCTTTTATCATTTAAATAAAATTACCATAATTTCTTTTTTTCTTAATTATTTAATTATACATAAACCTTAAAAATTAGTTTTCCCTTGAATGTGATGAAATCATTCTTTTAGCCTAGGATATTCAATCCTAGAATATGGTAGGAAGTCCCCTTTTCATGTTATGCATTAGAATGAATTATGTGTCAATTTCTTAAAGATTTTACCATCGCTCCGCTGCTATTACTGTCAATTTTTAATATTTTTGAAAAGAATAAGACTTAGTAGTGTAATTATGATGGTATAACTATCTTTTAGCCTTAAACTCAATTTTTGGATTTAACTCATAAAATTACCATAATTTACTAGCATATAAGTATAAAAAACCATTTTCTTAACCTCTAGCATCACAATTCTAGAGTTTGATTTGTGATAAGCATAAATGTAAACTTTTCTTAATTATTCATTACAACTCTTAAGAAAAGCTTGATTTGCATTATAAACACTTATTTCAGAAACTTCTCAAGCTTGAGAGGGGTTGAGAAGTGAAACATTGAGAATAGTAGAGAAAAACCATAAAATTACACTTTACCTCTTATTTTCGCTTGCTTCTCTATCATAGAAGAAGCCTCCAACCAATCAATTGGTTTGTGTGTTGAAAGAAAATCTCCAAGGATGGTTGAAGAGAGAGAGAGAGAGAGAAGGCTCCACTCTCTCCAAAAGTAGAGGATTTTTAAGGGATAATAAAAAATATCATTATTTTAATATAATAATGGCATTGTATAGTTCATAGATTTTTTTTACAAAAGACTAAGGATTTATTTATAGGTGAGGGAGGCCTCTAACCAAGTCCAACTAGGTTCTAGAATTTTCCAGGTTCAGTTTGGCTGAATTTGGACAAGATTTGGACCTAGTTTGGCTCCCTTTTGATTTGGTTTGATCCAGGAGAGAGGAGAGATAAACATATCACAATTTTTTTTGAGTTAAAAACTCCACCACATGTGTGAAATAGGCGCCTCCTTGAAGTCCCCCCTTCTCCTTACCAAGGTGTCAAAAATGTATCATTATATTAAAATATCTCATTTTTTTAGTAATATCTCATAGTTTTTAACTAATAAACCTTGTACTTAGTTAACTCTTCATCTGATGTGGGTATTTACTCTATTTTGGGTATTTTCTTTTATTCATTGGATTTATCTCCTCCCCACACTTGGATTGATCCTATTGGCCCATAGGAACCTTAATTGGACCATAATCCAAAAATTTCTAAAAATCTAGACCCTTAGGCTAAGGTCCTTTATACACATTTTCAATTGATTCCAATTGCACATTGGAAAGTTCTTTTTGAATTTTTGTTTCAGGGAAAACCATTTTAGACACTAGGAGGATTTTCATATCCAAAAATATCTTAATTTTGGATTACCTCTCTCTAGATATTTTCTCTCTCCAGGCCAAAATAGGATAAAATAGGATCTTTCTTTTATTTCAGAGAGGGGAATCATTATAAGATCAAAAGGGGAGGTCTTACACTTGTACACCTCAAAATATGGAGGGAGGAATCTTACAAGGAGAGCATCTATGGTGATGTGGATGATGGTAGTATGCATACACATGCCACACATGATGAGGATAAGTTCTATGATGCTAGTGCGCATAGGGATGACATTGTTGATGTGTGGAGGTTCTATGGGAATCCATTCTATGACCCTTTCTTGAGAGATGAGTGGAGAGTCTATGATTGTGACCTCTACGAGGGTTATATGGACAGTGATGAGGATTATGCCTTGGTACATATGGATTATGCTCAGGTAGTCATTTGTGAGGTGGATTATGCCTATGAACCTATGCATGGTGATGTATGTAGTGAAGACATGGATTCACATTTGATGGAGCATGATATGGAGTATGAGGCATTGATACTACAGACATAGTCTATTAGGCATTCACTCTTGGACATGATGTATTTACCTATGATCTGAGTGGGTGGTTCGATACAGGCTATCATGTATCTCTAGGGTCCTATGCATGGGTGCATTATCTTTTTGGCCCAAGGGGATATTGGATGTATCTCATTGATGGATGTGGTGAATTACATCATCCATTTGATCCAGGAGGATGTAGGATTGATATGGTTATGGGTCAGGCATGTCTTGGATTTCCATTTGATTCAAGCATCATTATCACTAGCATCACCACCATCGACGACACCCTCCTGTCCTTTCCATTTGATTTGGGTGGGCGTCGTGGACATGTTTTTGATGGTGGATACATCTAGGATATGAGTGCATTTTTTGCTTTTTTATATAGCCTCTTGTAAATGCTTGTGCACGACCACCCTTCGACTTCGAGGATGAAATCATTATAGGAGGGGATGGTTTGTCATGAAGTAGATTTGGTGTCATTGGGCTCATAGGCAGTGTACACACATTATTGATCATTTGACTATTATCTTTCTTGGAGATCTCATGCCCAAGATTTCATGGTAAACTTCTCTCATATTGTGAGGATGGTGAACCACACCCATGTTGTCACTCCATGCCATGAGTGGCCAACCTAGTTTCTTGCAGCTTTGCATGGGACACGTGTGTACCAATACTGTAGTACCACGAGATGTTGAATTTACATTCCTTGTATTTTTCCTCAACCTGCCTGATCATGGACTAACATTGAATCCACTATACTAAAGGACTATCGAGGTCCACTAAGAACCTATAGTTCCTACTCTACATGTAGGGAAGCATCATTACTTCTCACATCTACATCTTCTATTACCTTCACTAATGCATATTATCTCTTCTTACTTACATCTTAATGGTGGGGTTATTGCATCTATAACCTTTCTGATCCAAAGTGTAACCAATGAAGATGCATTTCTATACCTTTGGATCCAACTTGGTTCTACTTCATCGAGAACATGCACATATGCAATACATATAAACACTTTCAAGTGAGACCTACTCTACATGTAGGGAAGCATCATTACTTCTCACATCTACATCTTCTATTACCTTCACTAATGCATATTATCTCTTCTTACTTACATCTTAATGGTGGGGTTATTGCATCTATAACCTTTCTGATCCAAAGTGTAACCAATGAAGATGCATTTCTATACCTTTGGATCCAACTTGGTTCTACTTCATCGAGAACATGCACATATGCAATACATATAAACACTTTCAAGTGAGACACACTGGTTTTATGCATGTAAGCTTGTGTTTAGGTACCATATCATAAACAACTATAGTGGGGAGTCTTGTTCATAATGAAAACAATAGGTTGTTTCAACCTATAAAATATATCGTATATGCAGTTCAGACATCAAGGCATGAGCAACTTCTACAATGTGCCCGTTTTTCCTTTCGACAACACAATTCTGGTATAGAGTGTGTACCTATATGTGAATTTCCTCTCTTGATTTATCCTTAGGAAATCATTGAACTTATTGGAAAAATACTCTCCCCCACCATCTAATCTTAGGCATTTGATCTACATACATTTTTTCTTCTTGAGACCACGGCTTTAAATCTCTTAAAGTGACCGAACACCTCACTTTTCTCCTTCATGAAATAAATCCACACTTTCCTAGAGTGATCATCATTAATGAATACATGCAACTTGCAATTGTTGTATTCTTGGTCGGTCCCCATACATCCGAATGTATAACATCCAATGTCCTTAACTTGATATAATTTTCATGTAGGAAAGCATGTTTGGCATGTTTGCAAGTTGGCATGCTTCTTATACTCTGTGCATACCATCGATTGTAACTTTTGGTAAGCCCACAATAATATTTTCAGCCTACACAGACTTCAGCAGGGTGCTTATACCATATGTTAATATCTGTAATGACACCTACTCCATGGACAAAAATGGCTGACTTCACCTCAGGCATATTAACATCCAAAGTAAATATCTTGCCATTTCTATTACTCTTTTTAACTACGCAATACTACCTTATGAAGCCTTCCACAAAACACTCTAAGGATTGAACCTCTCTTGTACCTTGCTTAACCATTTATCTAATGGAAACTAGGTTTTTTGTAATATTGGGAACATGAAGTATATTTTCCAAGTACTTCATTTTGCCATCCTACATAGATAATGGCACTTTACCAACATGTGCAATGAGATGTATAGTAGCATCACTTGTTTTCACATATCCTAGTTTTTTCATTTTTTACATATCTGTAAACCACTCACCATGATTAGTCGTGTGGTTAGAGATGCCAGAATCCATATACCTCCAAATCTTGACATGTCTCCTATGGTGGAATATCACAAACAGCTACTCACTTCTGTCATCACTATTTACTTGATGATGCATAGTCATCTTGCTCCAACTTTCCACTCTTAATATCATTTTTCTTTTTATAGCAATCCTTTGCCATGCCAAGGTTTGCCATAGTAATAGCACTCTATGCTATTTGCATTTTGAGTTCTTCCTCTCTGAATCCTCTTACCTCTAGAGTGGCCCCTTCCACTTGTTTGTACATTAGATTCTTGTTATTATTACTGGACATGATTTTTGTTTCCAAAATAGCCTCCACCTTGGCCCTTGAGATGATAATTTACCTCTACCTCTATCCGTATCTGAGTAGAAGGCCTTCTTGTATGAATTTCTAAAGGATGAACCTCCCCCGAATATTCATCTCATCATGGATGAGGAGAGTATCAGTACTTAGACATCAGGAAAATTCTCTCAAACTCTAATGAAGGTCTAAACTAGTTGTATTCCTTGCCATGGACATTCAAGGTCAGTCTAACAATATATCATCCTTAGCTACTGGTGATTCAATAGAAGCAAGGGCATCTATAAGCCCTTTAACCTTTACCAAAAGTAATCATTTATACTCAAGTTCCCTTTAATCATAATATGTAGCTCCTGCTTTAGCTATATATTCTAAGCTTGAGTGTTTGTGCTATACATTTTTACCAAGGTGTCCCAAGCCTCCTTAGGCATTTATGCATCCTGTACATTGTAGATTCACAAACACATAGTCTATCACATTGATAGACAACCAGTATAACACCTTTTGGCTCTTTCATGCCAAGATTTATATGTCTACACCTACTAAGGGATGAGATTTTCTTCACTAATCGTTGGCTTCTTTTTATCACCTATGATGAACTCCTGATATCCTTTTTCTATAAGGAAATTGGTCATCCTGAACTTCTATGCTTGAAGTTATTCTTATCTATCTTCTCGCTCACAATCTCAGATAGATCGTTAGACATTTTTACTTGTAGTAACTTACCAAATAGTACTTGCAAATACTTCTTCACTTCTCACTCATAATCTGAGATAGAATGTTAGACATCTTTACTTGTAGTAACTTACCAAATAGTACTTGCAAACACTTCTTCACTTATAGCAAACTTATAATCTTTAACATAGCGGTATCTCACACCTATTATACTATAACTGTATATGGATTCACACAAACATACATCTAGCAACACTTGTAACACGTAGATTCTCTGCATAGATTTTCTTGCGATGAAATTTCTACCTCTACTTTGCATCAAACGAGAAATTGGGCATATACAGTTAAAATCGACACTTTCATAGATTGTCTAGGGAAAACTTATAAAGCTAAAATGGGACCTGAAACATGCTTGAATCGTGTTGAAACACACAAGAAGGTATAAAGCTTAAACAGGACCCGAAACACACCTAATACGCAAAATCTTAGTAAACAAAGTTGACTACACACAATATGGTCTTATTCCTTCACCTAAGAGGATGCCTCAATCTGAGAATGACTTCCATGTCGGTCCATAGTGCGAACCCAACTATTACATGAGTTGGCATTATAACTATACCATAACTCTAACACACCAAAGTGGATGTCACACAGTCTATAGTGGCATATCATCCATAATCTCACCCACTATGCAATAAATAAACCTAAAAGAAGCAGTGGGTTGATGCTACTTTTCCTCCCTAATAGTAAAAGTAGTCCAAATTATCTCAAAGGACCTAAAGTACTAGAAAGCACTAAAAAACACACAAAAGTACCTAAAAGCAGTGCCTTGACCAAGGAACTTTACCTCTTAACCAATAAAAGCACCTAAAAGCAATGTGAAGTTTATCCCCTAGTAATAAAAGCAGACAAAAGCACCTAAAAGTACTAGGAAGTAGTACTTAAAAGAACCTAAAAGTAGTAAGAAGGAGTAAAAAATACCTAAAAGAAGCAGTCAGAAGTACTTAAAAGCACCTAAAAGTAGTAAGAAGTACCTAAAAGAACGTAAAAGTATTCAAAAGTACCTAAAAGTACATTCAAAAGCACCTAAAAGTAGTAAAAAACAGGTAAAGCACCAAAGAGGACTCAAAATTACCTTAAAGTACTCAAAGGCACCTAAGCACCTTAAAGCACTTAAAAGTACTCAAAAGCACCTAAAAATAGTAGGAAGCACTTCAAAGCACCTAAAAGTAGTAGGAAAGTGTCTAAAAGCATGGGCTTAAAGTGTCTAAAAGCATTGGCTTAAAGTGTCTAAAAGCATTGGCTTTACCACATTGCTTAAATCACCTAAAAGTGTCTAAAAGCATTGGCTTTACCACATTGCTTAAATCACATTGCAATCAGAAGCACCTTAAAGCAATCAGAAGCACCTAGAAGCGGTTCAAAATACATATAACTAGTGGGACCTAGAATCACTTTACTTGCCTAGTAATCCAAGGCACCTAAAAGCATTGAAAAGCTCATAGAAGCTCTAGCCTTTTGAAGCACTTAATAGTCAAAACTGCATGTAAGGGATGGATTGATCCATGCACAAAGAACTCAAACATAAAAAAGCATAGGGAAAACAGTGCACAAGAACTTTAAGGAGCTAGAAGTGCAAAGAGTAGTGACCTTATAAGAGAGCTAGGAATATTACTTGAAGTTCTACCACATCTGCCACCTTTTCAAATTTAATATTTGTTCATCTACACAAATAGAAGATAGAAGAGACATGCATGCTGAAATCTGTGCTTCTAGTTTCAATACTAAAACTGCTAATTTTTTTCTTTGCAGATTCTAATTTCCCTTGTAAAGTGGCCAAGACATTGAAGCCACCTTCTCAATCCAACATTTTCTCACTTTTTCCATCTAATAAGCTTTCTTTTCAACCAGTTTATTCTTATTTACATACAGAAGATAGAGAAGCCAATGTAGCCTCAAAATTTAGAGAATCAAGAAGTAAATGATCATCAACTTTATCATGTGTAGCATAGACTAGGTGCTATGACATCCACTCATGTGTCAAAGGGGAAGCTTCTTATCACATGAAGTAAGAGATCATCAACTTTATCATATGTAGCATAGACTAGGTGCTATGATATCCCACTCATGACAAAGGGGAAGCTTCAAATCATGAAGTAAAAGACCATCAACTTTATCATGTATGATGTTTAGCATAGACTGGGTGCTATGACATCCCACTCATGTCAAAGGGGAAGCTTCTAAACTTAGTGACGACCGATTACTGAAAAGCTCATCTCCAGAATTGCTCAAACTTGTTCTCAATTCAGTCATCTTCATCATGAACATAGTTTTAACACTTCAAAAGCTTAAAAAAGTTCATGCAAGACGCTTTCTGGCAACTGTAATCATAGTTTCTTGCATGCTCAGGCTTTAAGAGCTTTCTTCGCCCCAAATTGAGTCTTCGAAATGGCTTCTTCCACTATAGATGTAACTCAAGCATTCTTTGCAATCGGCTGCACTAGCAAATCATCTTTCTCTTCTCACACTGATTTGTTTGTCATCCCCAACTAGTCCTACACCACTGTCCAACTGGACTTGCAACTTACACAATTTTGCGCTTATATTTTCTCTTGCACCTCTGCATGCCACCGCCAATCTCTCTCTCGAAACCTCTTTTACAATTAGGGTTCTACGTTCAAGGAGGAGGCAACTTCCTTTGGCAGAAGGAATACCATATTAGATGATATATCTTGGTAGCTTCATTTGGCAGGGTGCACTTCTATCTGAGCCCTAGCTACGTCCTGTACATGGTGATAGTAGTGAATATGCTAATTAGCACATGTTCATAGTGGTCAATATGCTAATTTTAGCACATGGTCACCCAAGCCTTTCTACACTAATTAGCACATGGCCATTGTTGGCACCATTCAAAGTAGCTAAAAATGTGAAGTTCATATAGTAGTCAATATGCTCATGAGCACATGGTCACAGAAGCCACACTGCTAAAATAATTAGCACACTAAAAAATACATATGAAAGTAGGAAGAGTGCTACTTACTTCAGCCTAAGTGCTACAACTTGCACTCTCACTAATAATAGCCAAAGTAATGGACAACACATATTGACATTAGGTAGAGTGCAAATGAACTTGTGCTCTCCACATTAATTAAAATCAAAATCCTAAGGGTATCAAGGACCGCACCAGATCTTGGTGTCGCACATGCTTTCTCATGTTTTGTTTGCCATCTAGAAGGGCCTTAAATTCATTTTCTGTTGTAGTCAACTCAGCCCTCAAAGCCTTGAAAGCTGGACTCAATTTTTTCACTACTTCTCTTCCTTATTTGTGCCTTATTCAAATCCTTTTCTGCTCTAAGGATAATTGGTTCTCCACAAGATTGACAACTTCCTTCATGTTTACCACTTGTTGCAAAAAGGACTAACAACAACAAGCATCCAACTTCCTCTGGGTTTACTATCCCTATTTCCTGCAAACTCTCCATGAGAAGTGTGCCGAGACATCCTGAGTTTCTTGGGATCATGACCTTCCAGAGCCCGATCATACTCCTCGAAGTGGAATTCCTGTCTGGTAATGCAAAACTTTTTCTGCTGAGGATAGAGCACTTTTGGGACATGGAAAACAAAACATTCTTGAGAAAAGAAGTTCTTGTGGGACATTACATCAGCACATCTTGGGACATGCAACTAGCATAACCTACTACATTAGCTATGCTAAACAGCAATAGTAGCTACCCTTTTTGCATTACATCAGCACATGTCCTGCGACATGCACACAATTTTTGATGTGAAAAGAGCACTTAACATAGCCTTCTAAAAGCACATGTCCTGGGACATGCAATTACTTAGCATAGAAATCTTAGCAGCTTAATGTTGACATGAAATTAGTATGCTAGTTAAAATAGAAACCTATAAGAAGGAACTTATATACATAAACATACATTAACCCAGGGTTTGGGAATTTTTCTTTCTAAGCCATACATAAAACCTTCTCATTGGAAGGGGAGACGGCATTGAAAATTTTGAGAAAGTTTGATCCTTTTTCCTCTTAAGTGAACCGGCCAAGTTCCTTTCTATCTAAATTATGAGAAACATTTTTTTTCCTAACAATCAAAACTACTTATTCCTTTCAATTGAAGTTTGCATTATAAGTACAAATAAGAAAGCTTATGGTAGAGAGAGATTAGACTTACATGATCGTTTGGAATGTAAGCTTGTCGTGTTTTCTTTCGTAAGACTCAAAACATGTTGATTGTACATACTTCGAAAACGCAATAAACCTGCATGTGAGCCTATGGGGAATTGAACCCCAAACTAACCATAATGGCTAGACTACCAAAAGGTTCCCCTACCCACCCCCCCAAGTTAGTCATATTTGAAGCAAAATCAAAGCATGAAAATAAAAGCACATCAACTATAAAAGAATAGATCAAATCTACTGCAAAATCAATGAGCAAATTCCTTGTGCAGTAAACAAATGGCGATGTGCCATTTTGGTCCA
Source organism: Cibotium barometz (assembly GCF_041138505.1). Classification (NCBI taxonomy): domain Eukaryota; kingdom Viridiplantae; phylum Streptophyta; class Polypodiopsida; order Cyatheales; family Cibotiaceae; genus Cibotium; species Cibotium barometz. Next base: position 18,203,182 of record NC_141083.1, read on the forward strand.
GATCTCCATACTATTGATATACTCTGATCACCTAATTTTTGAGGACCTTCTATAAACAATTTCATTAGTGCATCCAAGCTTTTGATTTCCAAACGATTGCGTAACTTACTCTTTATAACCGTTCGAGCACTAAATCCTCTCTCACATGTAGCTATACTACAACATTGGACAAGTGCAATCTGACATATGGTAAGCACATTCACCATTTGCCGTATAGTCGGCCCTCGCCCCAGCAGAGGGGAGATCCGGGATCTTCTCTAGGCCCGCCGATGTGGGCAAGATCCTGGACGTTCAGCTACTACTGGGCCGCGGACACTACCAGATTGAGTTCAAGACAGCCCAGAGCGTGGCCCAGGTCCTAGCCATGAGTCCCCTTGACATCAGGGGCGCTCGGGCCTTCTTCAGACCTTGGCAGCATGGCTTCGACCCAGCAGCGGGCCAAGCAGGGAGAGCGCCTATTTCATGTTACAGTTTGCTTCCCTGGACTCCGCCGCCCGCGAGTAGCTTCCGCTCCTTTCTAGGCTAGGAGCATTGGTGGGCTCGGTGCTTGAGAAGACTGGCCCCATAGCATCTTCAGTGGTGGCTAGAGCAGCTGGCTAGAGTTTTGGTTCCTGACATCTCCTCTCTTTCGAAGGTCATTCAGCTACCTAGGATAGGGGGGATGGATCGATCAGAGAGTGGGTTCTCGGGGCTCCCGAACCAGTGCTTTATATGCAGGCAGGTCGGCCACCTAGGCCTGCCCTCGCAACAGGAGACCCCGAGCTTCACCGCAATAGCAGGCCCCCGATGGCCCGCCCCCACAGATGCGGCTCGACAAGCAGCCTCCGAGACACCTGCTCAGCCCACAGAGACCTCGGATTGGCAGCTTGGACAGGGGCGTCGTAGAGGGAGACAGCCACAGTAGCAGGCCCAAAGGCCGATGCAGCAGCAGTCACAGTCTCAGCATCACTGGGTTCCAGTGAGGAACAGCTTTGCTCCCCTCCGGGAGGAGACCCCAGCGTAGACTGAGGATCTGGAGATGCCAGCACCCCCTCCTTCGCCCCCACCCCCCATCCCTCGTCCCCCCCTCCCGCCTCGCTTCTGCCTTCGCCTCCTCTCGTTCTCGCTCTCGTTTTGTCAGCGGCTCCTTCCCCAACCCCTTCTCCCTCCCCCTCGCCCTCCTCTCGCCTCAGCTCCTCGGGAGGCCCTGGCAGTACCCTGGCGCTCACCTGCTGTCCGGCGGGCATTGAGCACCGACCTTGCTCGAGCACCGCAGAGGAGACCTACCATGCCGATTCGGGCTTCACGGATATCCTCTATCTACAGTCGGCTGAGTAGTCTCGACACTAGATAGCACTCGGAGGCTTTTGACTACTCCTTCACACGGCTGAGTAGGCTCGACACTAGATAGCACTCGGAGGCTTTTGACTACTCCTTCATACGGCTGAGTAGGCTCGACACTAGATAGCACTCGGAGGCTTTTGACTACTCCTTCACACGGCTTTTTGGAGCGGAGGGCCCCCATGAGCCAGCACCCATGTGGTGATACCTCCGGCCCGAGGGGAGGAGGCACTTGATTCAGTGGTGGCCTTCTCCTTCCCTCTCTGTGGCACTAGTGACCGGGAGTGGACTTTGGATCTCACTCTCAGCATACTGAAGACTCAGGCAGTTGAGTTTTCTCACTATGTGAGCGATCTGGAGGTGACAAACATGATAGGCCGACTCTGGGAGCTCGCTCACTTCTTTGATTCCGGGAGTGTGGATGCCTCCGGGGTTCGCCACTTGGTGGTTCGCATAGCACGTGACTCTGGATATGTATGTATACACGAGGTTGCTCTTTCTGAGCGGGAGGCAGTCACCATGGGACACAGCAGCCACTGGCGCCTGATCCGAGATTATTATTGCAGTACACCGGGTGGGTAGATTCGTAGCCGCTCGGATGGGGACTATTCTCCATCCAAGCCACTTGAAAGGCCCGCCGTATGACTAAGACAGCCTCCACCTCAGCAGGTCATCCATGAGGATCATCTCATGGAATGTACAGGGCCTGGCGCGGTGCACACTATGTACGCTATCGTGGTTGCTTGAGGCAAGAGCTTCAGAGATGCTTGGTTGGGGGCAGTATTGATATTCTGATGATGCAGGAGCACCATTTGAGTGAGATCAGGAGTCGGAGATATGGTTCCGTGATGCCTGGTAGATGGGACACATTTTGGTCTGCAGGGTTTGGCCCCTTGGCAGGGAGGAGTATGTATGGTCATTGCGGATGCATGGCGGCAGGCCATTGTGGATCGCGGAGTCATTGAGCCTGGTAGAGCACAGTATGTTATTCTGAGGATGCACGATGAGCTCTTTGGCGTGCTCAATGTCTATGCGCCCAACCATAGGATTTCTCGTCCGCCGTCTGGACACAGGAGAGGGATTTCTCGTCCGCTGTCTGGACACGTCGTCTGGACACAAGAGAGGGATTTACGATGGGAGCTCCTCACCAGCCTCACCATCTGGTTCACCTAGAGAGCTCGGTGTTTCAGGGCCTTTGAGAGGGGAGACTGGAGCCACCAGCAGAGACTGTTCGGGGGATTTCGCAGGAGCTGATCCACACCCTGTGCGGACAGTATGACCGCATCCGAGGTGACTCGGATGCGGTGATCTTGTGGCGCCAGGCCTTTCACACCATGTTCTTATAGTTTTTCGAATGTATCATTTCAAAGAAGGTTCCAACGAATTGTATGACAGCCGTCTAGGAGAGAAGATTTACCTCTCTGGCTCTGAGGGTACACTTTTATGACTTTTATGTTCTCTTTCTTTACTCCTACCCAAGTAAGGAGAGTTCCTTGTCTCTTTCCCTTTACTTTATCATAAACATTTGAAGACAAATCTTTGAAAATGGACACTTCATTTCTTTTTACCTTCTTTGGTTTTGGGTTTACTCCTACCCAAGTAAGGAGAGTTCCTTGTCTCTTTCCCTTTACTTTAGGAGCCATAAGATTAGGATTACCTCTTTCTCGTGTATGTGTGTATGTGCAAGCGGTGTCAATGCCGAGTGGTGTGAGCGGTAAGACTCGAGAGAGAGTAATAGAGACACTCCAAGAGAAGATAAATCACAATGACAAACCTCTAGCCTGCAAACATAGTAGATATTACATACACAAAAGCATTTTCAAAGCTACAAGAAAATGAAAATATCTTTTGGTAAATAAGAAAACGAAAATCTAGCAAAGATCTGTACTTCTCTGGATTTCACAAAAAGGAAGACAAATTAGCATGCACTCAGAAACCTCCTTGTTAACTTAAAACCTAATCAGATTCAAAGTTGGTGCAACTATGGCAAGCACTACCACACTCGAGAGTGCCTACAAAACACAAAACACTTAAAAAGGTATTCGCAAAAAATCAAAACAGGAAAACTCTTAAAACAAGAGAATAGAGAATCTTCAAAAGTTCAATCGAGATAAACTGACGACTTGATGGAGTCTGGACTGGGCTCTGGAGTCGCAGCTCGCTGGAGTCTAGAGTAATCGAGTCTGAAGGCTGGTTACAACGTACTACAAGTCTGCAAGCTTGCACAGTGCAACTTTGAAGTTTGCAAGGAGAATAGAGATTCATCCATTCTAATTATACTACTGGAGCGGCGAGCCTGGGCCTTGGATGGTGAGGCAGTGGAGAATCTTCAATCGAGATGAACGTTCATCTGAACGTTACCCTCTCCTCTCCTCAGGAGTCCGGACTCAGCATTGTGAGGCTGAGAATGCAATCTGGACTCTGGAAATAAGACTTGAACGCTAATAGTTGTTAACATGCGCTGTCTGGAGCCTGGATAATAATCCGATGATTCTGATATTAGCGGCTTAGCGGCCTTAGCCTTTAGATAGTATATATATATTATAGTATATAGTATATAGTATATACTATATACCATAAATGATGTCCGATAATACGCAAACTTTATAATATACATTATATAATATATAATATATATAGTATGTACTATGTATTACATACTATATATATTATAGTATGTACTTAGTACTATGTACTTGTAGTATATCCTTTTTCTTTCTATATAAGAAGGAAAATTTCTTTTCACACTAAGCTTTGGTCGGCTAAAATCTTTTTCACCTTTAATTTTGACCAGCTTCTTAGAGTTCCTACTGAATCAAATGTGAAGAGGATTTTTGAAGAGATGAACCGGCCCAAGGTTAAAGAGCGAACCTCTCTTTTCCCGAAACCTGCATTAACCTATCTTTAATGGTGCATTAATGTATTCTCACACTGCTATTGAAATTAGCCTGTGAATTGGAACATTTGAACTTGGTTTTTACTGAAACATTTTAATGGCTCATAATCTGAGATAGATAGAGAGATAGAGCAATACAGAGAGAGGGATAGAGGGAAGAAGAAGAAGGTGAGATAGAGAGAGAAGGTAGAGGCACAAATTGTTTGAGAGAGAGAGAGAAAGGGAGGGGGAAGCTCACCTATGCCTGTGTCGAAGAGTCCACTGATGCCCTGTTCTTTGCTGAGGTTGGCTTCATAGTTGTGGGCTCCTTAGGTGTTCCTAAAGGCTTGGCCTCTTTGCTCTTATGTGACCTTCTTGCACCTGGTGATGGACTGTCCAAGGCAACTAAATCCTCTTTAGATGTTGAATCCTTTTGCTTCCTTGCCATCTTTGGCTTGCTAGGACGCTTGGTGCTGACCCCTCGTTTTCATGATCACACTCTACAGAAAATGGACCACCCACAATTTCGAAAGAGCCCCGTACAAATCATTAAAGGGAGTTGCTCACCTTTGTAAGAGATGAATTAGTTACCTTATGGACAAGTTATCTTACACATGTGAATGTGAATATGATATGCATGTACAAAGTTACCTTATGGACAAGTTATCTCACACATGTGAATTGTTGAATTATTACATTTTGGATTTTCAAGTTGTGTCACACATGTGAATATAAGAATTATTAGATTTTGGATTAAAAAATTTAAAATTCATTCAACAATTGGAATACAAGTTCAAATGTGTTAACAAATGATGCTAGTTTGCCAATCCTTACTACCATAAAAAGCGTAGCACGTTAACATGCTTACACCCCTATATACAAAAGATTTTTATGGGAGCTATGTATTAACATTGAGCTTTATGGAGCTCCTAAGTTTTAGTTTTGGAGGCCATACGAGTATTGGATTAAGCATAACTTAAATGGATCTGTGAACAAGTATAAGAGGCAATGGCATTATAACTACCAAGAAGACATTTAGCCTAGCTGTGAGAGAAGGGAAACTATGAGAGTTGTCATTGATATGGCTACATCAAAGGGTTGGTCTTTACATGAGATGGATGTAAAGAATGTGTTCTTGCATGATGATTTACAAGAAGAAGTTTATATGATGTAGCCACAAGGTTATGAGAGTGATGCATATCCAGATTTTATGTGGTTATGTAAATCCTTCTATGTCTTAAAGCAGGTACCTAGAGCATGGTCAAACAAGATCAAGGAGTATCTTGTTACAACAATTATTATATTTGAGATTGAATATGTAGATTTTTCACTTTATGTGAAAAAGACATGATCATATAGTTAGTCATTTATGTGGATGCCTTATTATCCCCGGTGAGCAATGCTGATATACATGATTTCAAGATGTTTTTAAAGCTGAAGATTGAGAAGAAAAATTTGGGTGAGCTACAATAATTTCTTGGTATAAAAGTGGTGGGATGACATTTTACTTATAGAGGCAATATGGCCCAGTCTACATGTTGTCCAAATATGGTATGATAGGTTGTAAGCCTATTTCAATGCCATGGAATCATTAGAGCAGAATGCTAGAATTTTCACACATATAGGTGAGCTTTTGGACGACCTCACTATGTATGGATGCATAGTGGGTAGCTTGATCTACATGTCCATTTATTGGCCCCCCTTATCAGAGACCTCTATGGCATTGATGTCGGCCACCGTATCATTTTCACCACCTTTAGGCCACAGGTGCTAGACTGGATGGAATTCACTTGAAAACCATGTATTATATATTGTACATGTGTGCTCGCTTGTCTATTAAAGGTGCACCACAAGATTTTAGGTAGAGAGTACTATTTGTGGATTAGGTGTTTACACAAGCTAGAATGGCTGAATGAGCCTTAGGACCTAATTTCCAACTTTGGCCGCCCAAGAGTGTAAACCCTAGTGGCTACACATAAGAGGCAAAATGTAACTCTCACAACTCATTCTTTGATGCATAAGCTAATAGAGTGCTCTTCTTCTCTACTCTCCCATACTATTACTTTTTTGCCTTGTGCTTGTTTGAGCTCTTATGTGTGCTTGCTTGCATGTGTGTGAAGATAAAGTGGTGAGGAGGGTCGAGCTTCCATTGGAGTGTGTCTATACTAAGAAAATATTGTAGCTCACCCAAATCTTTCTTCTCAATATTCAGCTTCAAAAACATCCTAAAGTCATGTATATCAGCATCACTGTCACCGAGGATAATCAAGGCATCCACATAAATAACTAACAACATGATCATACGAGTTGGACGAAAGTGCTACTTCAGGATTGCATCTTCCTTTAAATGATTTGGCTTCCAAGATATTCGTCTTCTGCTTCTCCTCCACCTCCACCACCTTCTCTCTCTCTCTCTCTCTCTCTCTCTCTCTCTCTCTCTCTCTCAAGAGCTCTCTCTCTCTCTCCATCATCATTATCTTATGTGTGTGTTATATGTACTTTGCTGAATGTAATGTTATACTACAGTGATTGTTACAACTAGGTGCTTCTAATTGCAATGTGGTAAAGCAAGTGCTTTTGATTGCAATGTGGTTAAGCAAGTGTTTTAGGCGCTTTTAACTACTTTTGTGGGTGCTTGGGATGAAAAGTGATTTAGACATTGCTTTTAGGTGCTTCTTATTACTTTTAAGTGCTTTGGACTACTTGGGAGAAAACATAAGGTGCTTGATGCACCACTACTTTTAGGTGCTTGTAGATGTTTTTGATTGCTTTTACTACTAGGGAAGTGCTTTTTACAACTTGGGAGGCAAAGTCTCTCGCTCGAGGCATTGCTTTAAGGTGATTTTGATTGTTTTTAAGTATCTTTAAATACTTTTAAGTGCTTTTATTGCATGAGAGGAAAAGTGCCCTCCTCAACCTAGTGTTTTTTAATGATTTTGAGTCTCGGGGGGTTCATATTATGAGTAAACCCTCTATATGACGTGCATCCCAGACCTATTTTAAAATTCCCTTATCTGTGAATTTTTCATGTATAAAACATACCTTTTTACTATTCAATCTGTGAATACCCCCTTTAAATGGTACCCTTATGTATGTAAAAAATGTATAAAAAGGGATTTTAAAAATCCCTTCAATTGAACCCACGTGCTATGCTTACATATTTATGAGTGACACCTCAATCATTTGAAAGATGATAGAGAGCCCAAAGTCCATTGACAAAGTCATCACTTGTGCTTGCATGGGTAAAATCTATAGAACGTGTGGCGCAACTTATCCAAGGGCAACCGAGTACATTTTAATAGAAGCAAGACCATTGGACAAGTGTCAATGGGTCATCTAATGCATAAATATATTTGTTTATAGGAGATCACAAGGTTGAGATGGAGTGTGAGAAAGAAGAAGAGGATCAACTAGAGTCAAAAGGTTCTACACAGTTGTCAGGGCGAGGTCAAAATCACTATTTGTTATACAGTTTTCCAAAGTCAGTCCAAAGCATATAGTATTTATAGAATTCATGTCCTCTTAGGCATAGGAAAAAGTTGATGTAAAGAAGAATCAACTCACTAAAAAGAAAGCTTATTAGATGGAAAAAAAGGAGAAAATGTTTCATTGGGAAGGTACCTTCAATGTCTTGGCCACTTTACAAGGGCAATTAGAATCTACAAAGAAAAAGTTAGGAGTTTTAGTATTGAAATGAGAAGCACAGATTTCAGCATGCATGTCTCTTTTATCTACTATCTGTGTAGATGAACAAACATAAAATTTGAAGGGATGTGACCGTAGAACTTCAAGTAATATTCCTAGTTCTCTTATAAAGTCGCTACTCTTTGTGCTACTAGCTCCTTTAAAGTTCTTGTACACTACTTTTTTGCTATGCTTTTTGATGTTTGAGTTCTTTTTGCATGGATTAATCCACTCCTTACATGTGGTTTTGATTGTTAGGTGCTTCAAAAGACTAGAACTTATATGAGATTTTCAATGCTTTTAGGTGCCTTGGATTATTAGGCAAGTAAAGTGATTCTAGGTCCCACTAGTGATATGTATTTTGGACTACTCCTACGTGCTTCTGATTACAATGTGGTAAAGCAAGTGCTTTAGGTGCTTTTAACTGCTTTTGTGGGTGCTTGGGATTAAAAGTGCTTTAGACATTGCTTTTAGGTGCTTCTTATTACTTTTAAGTGCTTTGGACTACTTGGGAGAAAACATAAGGTGCTTGATGCACCACTACTTTTAGGTGCTTGTAGATGTTTTTGATTGCTTTTACTACTAGGGACCCAAAGTGCTTTTTACAACTTGGGAGGCAAAGTGCCTCGCCTCCAGGCATTGCTTTAAGGTGATTTTGATTGTTTTTAAGTATCTTTAAATACTTTTAGGTGCTTTTATTGCATGGGAGGAAGAGTACCCTCCTCAACCTAGTGATATAAGTAAACCCTCTATATCACGTGCATTCAAGGCCTATTTTAAAATTCCCTTATCTGTGAATTTTTCATGAATAATACATACCTTTTTTCTATTCAATCTGTGAATACCCCCTTTAAATGGTACCCTTGTGTATGTAAAAAAAGTGCAAAAACGGGATTCTAAAAATCCCTTCTATTGAACCCACATGCTATGCTTACATATTTATGAGCGACCCCCCCCAAGTTTTGAGTACTATCTAAATGCTACTACTTCTAGGTGCTTTTAAGGTCCTACTTCTTTTAGGTGCTTTAAAGTGCTTTCTACTACTTTTAGGTTTTTTTGAGTACTTCCTACTACTTTTAGGTGCTTTGAAGTGCTTCCTACTATTTTTAGGTGCTTTTGAGTACTTTTAAGTGCTTTAAGGTGCTTTTGAGTACTTTAAAATGCTTTTGAGTACTCTTTGGTGCTTTGCCTACTTTCTATTACTTGAGTACTTTGAGTGCTTTTGAGTACTTTTAGGTGCTTAGGTGCTTTTGCCTACTTCTTACTACATTTAGATGCTTTTAAGTGGATCTTACTACTTTTAGGTGCTTTTGAGTGCATTTTGGTTCTTTTAGGTACTTCTGACTACTTTTTTAGGTGCTTTTAAGTACTTCTAAGTTATTCTTTTAGGTACTTTTGACTGCTTCTTACTACTTTTGATTACTTCTTACTACTTTTAGGTACTTTTGACTGCTTCTTACTACTTTTAGTGCTTTTAAGCTACTTTTAGGTGCTTTTGAGATTGCTTTTATTGCTAGGGAGCAAACTTCACGTTGCTTTTAGGTGCTTTGATTGCTTGAGAGGTAGAGTTCCTTGGTCAAGGCACTCCTTTTAGGTACTTTTGTGTGTTTTTGAGTGCTTTTAAGTGCTTTCTACTACTTTAAAGTGCTTTGAGAGGATTTGGACTCTTTTATCACTAGGGAGGCACAATACTCTCCTCAACATGCTACTTTTAGGTGCTTTTATAGCTTGAGAGACAAAGTGCCTTGGTCAAGGCACCCCTTTTTGACGCTTTTGAGTGCTTTTTTAGTCCTTTTAAGTGTTCTCTACTAAGGTGCTTTTGAGTGCTTTTAACTACTCTTAGATTCTTTTAATGCTAGGGAGGAAAAGTGCTCTCCTTTATCCAGTGTTTTAGGTGCCTTTGTGTGCTTTAAAGTGATTTTGACTACTAGGAAAGTATTACAAAATGTTATGGTTACTCTCTAAATTTCTTCTTGCACATGTTTTTCAAGAATAATGTGACATATTAGAGAGAGAATTGGATAAATTTTAATGTTAGTGCACATTTGTATCCACTTTACTTATGCAGTGCTACATAAGGGACAGTCATACCAGGTTGTAAGCATATTTCAATGTCATTGGAGCATTGGAGTATAACACTAAGCTTTCCATAAATAGTGATGAGCTTGGACACGTTATCCAAATATGGGTGAGCTGTAGTATTTTCTCGGTAGAGGTGGTGAGATCATTTGATGGCATTTTGTTATATAGAGGTAATATGGCTTGAACATGTTGTCCAAATATGGTATGATAGGTTGTAAGCCTATTTTATGCCATTGGAGTATTTGAGAAGAACACTAAGCTATCCACAAATAGAGGTGAGATTTTGGAGGACCTCACTATGCATAGGTGCATAGTGGCTAGCTTGATCTATATTACCATAATTAGGCTAGATTTGAGCTATGATGTTGGACTTATGACTTAGTTTATGTAGACCCCCAAGGAAGCCACACTTGGATGTGGCTAGATGGATTCTTTGATACATAAAGCCCACTATTGATTATGGACTTTTCTATGAGGGTGGCAAAGACCTGCAACTACATGGGCATATAGATGTTGATTGGGATGGTAGTGTCTCCGACAAGAGATCTACCAATGACTTTATGTTTTCTTTTGGGAGTGTTGCTATGATTTGGAGCGACCAAGAAACATGCCTTATCGAGTACAAAGGCACAAAGTGCAATGTGTGGAGTTAAGCTCTAGGGGGGGAGCGTTGACATATCGAGCTCAACATGTGGTACATACATTAATGACCCGCTTGGGTGATAGCTTCTGCATTTATGCCACAAGCATAGTGGGTGAGATTATGGATGATATGCCACCAGTGGTTTATAGGCTGTGTGACATCCATTTTTGTGTGTTAGAGTTATGACATAGTTACAATGCCAACTCATGTAATAGTTGGGTTTGCACTATGGACTGACATGGAAGTCATTCTTAGATTGAGGCATCCTCTTAGGTGAAGGAAGAAGACCATATTGTGTGTAGTTAACTTTGTTTACTAAGTTTTTGCGTGTTTCAACGTGATTTAGGTGTGTTTTGGGTCCCGTTTTAGCTCTATACATTTTTGTGTGTTTCAATAAGATTCAAGCATGTTTCGGGTCCCATTTTAGCTTTATAAGTTTTCCTAGACACTTTATGAAAGTGTCGATTTTGACTATATATGCCCAATTTCTCATTTGGTGCAAAGTAGAGGTAGAAATTTCATTGTAAGACAATCTGTGCAGAGAATCTAAGTGCTACAAGTGTTGTTGGATGTATGTTTGTGTGAATGTTCCATATATAGTTATAGTATAATAGGTGTGAGATACTGTTATGTTAAAGATTATAAGTTTGCTATAAGTGAAGAAGTATTTACAAGTACTATTTGATAAGTTACTGCAAGTAAAGATGTCTGACAATCTATCTCAGATTGTGAGTGAGAATTGAAGAAGTATTCGCAAGTACTATTTGGTAAGTTACTACAAGTAAAGATGTCTAACAATCTATCTGAGATTGTGAGGGACAAGCTAGATAAGAATAACTTCAAGCATAGAAGTTCATGATGACCAATTCCTTATAGAAAAAGGATATCATGAGTTCATCATAGGTGATAAAAAGAAGCCAAAGATTAGTGAAGAAAATCTCACCCCTTAGCAGGTGTAGGCATATAAAGTTATTCTTATCTAGCTTGTCCCTCACAATCTATCTGAGATTGTGAGGGACAAGCTAGATAAGAATAACTTCAAGCATAGAAGTTCATGATGACCAATTCCTTATAGAAAAAGGATATCATGAGTTCATCATAGGTGATAAAAAGAAGCCAAAGATTAGTGAAGAAAATCTCACCCCTTAGCAGGTGTAGGCATATAAAGCTTGGCATGAAAGAACCAAAAGATGATGTACTGGTTGTATATCAGTGTGATAGACTATATGATTGTGCCTACAATGTCCACGAGTATAAATGCCTAAGGAGGCTTGGGACACCTTGGTAAAAATGTATAGCACAAACACTCAAGCTCAGAATATATAGCTAAAGCAGGAGCTACATAATATGACCAAAGGGAACCTGAGTATAAATTATTACTTAGTAAAGGTTAAAGGGCTTGTAGATGCTCTTGCTTCTATTGGATCACCAGTAGCTAAGGATGATATCGTGTTAGAGTGGCCTTAAATGTCCTTGGCAAGGAATACAACTAGTTTCAGACCTTTATTAGAGTTTGAGAGAAGTTTCCTGATTTCTAAGAACTGATACTCTCCTCATCCATGAAGAGATGAATTTGGGGGGAGGTTATCCTCTAGAAATTCACATAAGAAGGCCTTCTACTTAAATACGGGTAGAGGTAGAGGTAGAGGCAAATTATCATCTTGAGGCCGAGTTAGAGGCTATTTTGGAAACAAAAATCATGGCCATTAGTAATAACAAGAATCTAATGTATAAACAAGTGGAAGGGGCCACTTCACTCTAGAGGCAAGAGGATTCAGAGAAGGAGAACTCAAAATGCAATAGAGTGCTATTACTATGGCAAACCAAGGCACATGGCAAAGGAGTGCTATAAAAAGAAAAATGATAAATCAAAAGTGGAAAGTTGGAGCAAGGTTACTATGCATCATCAAGTAAATAGAGTGATGACGAAGTGAGTAGCTATTTGTGATATTCCACCATATGAGACGTGTCAGGATTTGGAGGTATATGGATTGTGGCATCTTTTACCACATGACTAATCATGGTGAGTGGTTTAGAGATATACAAAAAATGAAAAAACTAGGATATGTGAAAACAAGTGATGATACTATACATCTCATTGTGCATGTTGGTAAAGTGCCATTGTCTATGTAGGATGGCAAAATGAAGTACTTGGCAAATATACTTCATGTTACCAATATTACAAAAAACCTAGTTTCCATTAGATAATGGTTAAGCAAGGTACAAGTGAGGTTTCATTCTTAAGGGTGTTTTGTGGAAGACTTCATAAAGTAGCCCCACGTAGTTATAAAGGGTAATAGAAATGGCAAGATATTTACTTTGGATGCTAATATGCCTAAGGTGAATTTAGCCATGTTCGTCCATGGAGTAGGTGTCATTGCAGATATTGACATATGGTATAAGGACATTGTTGAAGTCTATGCATACCAAAAATATTATTGTGGGTTTACCAAAAGGTACGGTCGATGGTATGCACAAAGTATGAGAAGCATGCCAGCTTGCAAATAGGCCAAACATGCTTTCTTGCATGAAAATCATGTTAGGTTAAGGACGTTGGATGTTATACATTCAGATGTATGGGGATCGACTAAGGATACAACAATTGCAAGTTGCAAGTATTCATTAATGATGATCACTCTAGGAAAGTGTGGATTTATTTCATGAAGGAGAAAAGTGAGGTGCTTGCTCACTTTAAGAGATTTAAAGCTCTTGGTATTATCAAGAAGAAAAAATGTATGTAGATCAAATGCCTAAGATTAGATGGTGGGGGAGAGTATTTCTCCAATAAGTTCAATTATTTTTTAAGAAGGAATCAAGAGAGGTAATTCACATACACGTACACACTCCGTACCAAAATTGTGTTGTAGAAAGGAAAAACAGGCACGTTGTAGAAGTTGCTCGTGCCTTGATGTCTGAACTGAATATACCATATATTTTTTAAGGTTGAAGTAACTTGTTGTTTTTATTATGAATAATATCCCCCCATTATAGTTGTTCATAATATGATGCCTGAACAAAAGCTTACAAGCATAAAACCAGAGTATCTCACTTGAAAGTGTTTATATGTATTGCATATGTGCATGTTCTCGATGAAGTAGAACCAAGTTGGATCCAAAGGTACAAAAATGCATCTTCATTGGTTACACTTTGGATCATAAAGTTTATAGATGCAATAACCCCACCATTCATGAGATGCACGTAAGAAGAGATGATATGCACCAGTGAAGGTAATAGAAGATGTGCTTCCCTACATGTAGAGTAGAAACCATAGGTGCTTAGTGGACATAGATAGTCCTCTAGTATAGTGGACTCAATGTTAGTCCATGATTAGGCAGGTTGAGGAAAAATACAAGGAATGTAGATTCATCATCTCATGGTACTACAATATTGGTACACATGTGTCCCATGCAAATGGAAGAAAAAGGTAGATCATCCTTTGTGCTTGATTTGTCAACACGTCACTCTTATGTGGATGGTCACTCTAGTGGCTCTGAGCAAAGCCTTGTTGATATGTATTTTGGTATTTTTTTAGTGGTTGATTAATCTTGGTACAAATAACTAGGGTTGTTTTGAGGACACCCCATGGTGATCCAGGTGTATGCAGGTTTACTTGGGTTAGATACCCCATTGAGATAGGTTGAGATATGATATATATACAACCTACCACTATGCTTACATGATTAAATAAATACAAGAGAGAGACCACTTATTTTGAGTAAGCCATAAATTGGGTATATACAATCAAAATCGATACTTTCATAGAGAGCCTACGAAAAACTTGCAGAGCCAAAAAACATGAGGCCTGAAACGCACCCGAATCACACAAAAACTCAATCAACAAAGTTAACTACATGCAATATGGTCTTCTTACTTGACCTAGGAGGATGCCTTAATCTGAGATAATGACTTTCATGTCTACCTATAGCTCTCACAACTACCAAAGGTGTTGCTCTAAAATCAAAGACAGAAAGAGATGGAAATATGCTTACCCGTGTGATGCTTCCTTGCTTGCCTTGTTCTTTCCTCTTTCTTCCCTCCTCACCTCTCATATGAAGTAGAGCTTTGATATCATAAAGAGAATATGGGGGAGAGAGAGAGAGCTTGAGTTCCTTACAATAAAAACACACACATAAAGAGAATGCATGGGAGAGGGAGAGGGAGAGTTTGATTTCCTTTTGCAAGAAAACCACACATATAAGAAGAAAGAGCAAGACACGAGAGAGATAGATGGATAAATTTTCTTCTATCTTGTTCTCTTATCTACAACCATAAACTAACGAGATAACAATATATACTATGAGGGAAAGTACTCTCCTACTATAACATACAATGGTCGGTCCATAGTGTGAAATCGACTGTATGAGTTGGCACTATAAGTATGCCATACTCTAGTAATCCAAATGTGATTGTTCCATAGTGTGTCCTCCCTGGTGACATATCAACCATAATCTCACTAACTATGCGAGTGACACAAGTGTGGAAGCTATTACCCAGGCATATCATCAATGTCTGCTAGTGGCAGAGTACTAGATGAGCTCGATCTCTCAACAAGATCATGGGTCGAAAGGGACATCCAAGATGATGAATGTTATGAGGCACTAAGGCAATTTAGAAGAGGCAAAAACTTGAGATAGGATAAGCTTTTGTTAGAGTTCTTCTTGGAATTTTGGGATGAGTTGAAGGCCCTAGTGTTTCCTTCTTGGTTAATAAAGGGTCTAAGCATAAAACATTTGAGGGAAGTATCAAAGAGGGGTTAATCAAGCTAATCCCAAAGCAAGTGGCATATGAATCCTTTGCTGACTAGAGGCCAATAACTATGCTTAAAGTGGTGTACAAGATCTTGCCAAGGTGATTATACTTAGGATTATCCCCTCAGCTACAAAAGATTTTATCTTCTAGGCAATGTGAATTTGTCTCACAAGGGCATATCTTCATGATATCCTTATAAGAAAGGAGCTAGCCTTAATGTTCTTCTCTAATGCTCCAATGGCATTGAAATAGGCTTACAACTTATCATATTAAATTTGGATAACATGTCTAAGCCATATTACCTTTGATAAACAAAATGCCATCAGATGATCTCACCACCTCTATACCAAGAAAATTCCAAAGCTCACCTAAATCTTTCATCTTGAACTTCACCTTCAAAAGCATCTTGACATCATGTATGTTAGCATCACTATCACTGGTGATAATCAAGTTATCCACATAAATGACTAACAACATGATCCCTCTATCTGTCTTTTCCACATAAAGTGAAAAATCTACATTTGATATCTAAATCCAATGGTAACAAGATACTTCTCAATCTTGTTGTTTGACCATACTTTGGGTGCCTAGTTCAAGCCATACAATGCTTTGCATAACTTGCACACAAAATCTAGATGTGCATTACTCTGATAATCTGGTGGTTGCATCATGTAAACTTCTTATTACAAATCATCATGCAAAAACCTATTCTTTACATTCATTTGATGTAAATACCAACTCTTTATAGCCATGTCAATGATATCCCTCACGATGCCATTCTTATAACAAACTGGGCTAAATGTCTCCTCGTAGTTAATGCTATATGTTTGTGCATAACCCTTGGCAACGAGTCTTCCTTATACCTATTCATAGATCCATTTGCGTTATGCTTGACCATGTACACCCACTTATATCCAACTATCTTCTTATCCTTAGGCAAACACACTCAGGATAATTGTAATGCCATATGTCTGTGTATAACCCTTGGTAATAACTAGTCTTTCCTTATACGTGTCTATAAATCTATTCGAGTTATGCTTTACCTTGTACACCTACTTACATCCAATTTCCTTCTTATCCCTATGTAAATGCACTAATTCCCATGCCTTCTTATTCTCAAGCAAAGACACAAATTACCATGTCACATTTATATCCAATGCTACTATCTCCTCATCCATGGGATCTTCCCATTTCTAATTTTTAATCTTCACTTATAGCAAACGCTTCTTCACTTATAGCAAACTTATAATCTTTAACATAGTGGTATCTTTAACTATGCCATAACTCTAACACACCAAAGTGGATGTCACACATCCTATAAACCACTGGTGGCATATCATCCATAATCTCACCCACTTTGCCAGTGGCATAAATGCAGAAGCTACCCACTATGCACCTATGCATAGTGAGGTCCTCCGAAAGTTCACCTGTATTTCTGGAAAGCTTAGTGTTCTGTTCAAATACTCAAATGGCACTCAAAAAGGCTTACAACCTATCATACTATATTTGGACAACATGTTCAAGCCATATTGCCTCTATATAGTAAAATGCCATCAAATGATCTCACCACCTCTATCGAGAAAATATTGTAGCTCACCCATATTTGGATAACATGTCCAAGCTCACCACCACTATTTATGTGGAAAGCTTAGTGTTACACTCCAATGCTCCAATGACATTGAAATTTGCTTATAACTTGGTATGATTGTCCCTTTTCTGTAGCACTGCAAAGTGGATACAAATGTGCACTAACATTAAAATTTGTCCAATTATCTCTCTAATATGTCACATTATTCTTGAAAAACATGTGCAAGAAGAAATTTAGAGAGTAACCATAACATTTTGTAATACTTTCCTAGTAGACAAAATCACTTTACAGTACACAAAGGCACCTAAAAGAGTGGATGGAGGAGAGAACATTGCCTCCCTAGCATTAAAAGAACCTAAGAGTACTTAAAAGCACTCAAAATCACCTAAAATCATTGGCCTAAGGAGGGCACTTTATCTCCCTAGCACTCAAAAGCACTTCAAAGCACCTAAAAGTAGTAGAGAACACTTAAAAGGACTAAAAAAGCAATTAGAAGCATCAAAAAGGGGTCCCTTGACCAAGCCACTTTGTCTCTCAAGCAGTAAAAGCACCTAAAAGTAGCATTTTAAGGAGAGTATTGTGCCTCCCTAATGATAAAATCAGTCAAAGTCATCTAAAGCACCTAAAAGTAGTAGAAAGCACTTTGCCTCTCAAGCAATAAATACACCTAAAAGAAGCAATAAATACACCTAAATACACCTAAAAGAAGCAATAGGTTGAGGCTACTTTGCCTCCCTAATAGTAAATGCAGTCCAAATCATCTCAAAGCACTTTAAAGTAGTAGAAAGCACTTAAAAGCACCAAAAAAAAGCACTTAAAAGCACTCAAAAAAACACAAAAGCACTTAAAAGCACTCAAAAAAACACAAAAGTACCTAAAAGGAGTGCCTTGACTAAGGAACTTTACCTCTCAAGCTATAAAAGCACCTAAAAGCAATGTGAAGTTTTCCCCCTTGCAACAATAAAAGTAGTCAAAAGCACCTGAAAGTAGTAGGAAGTACTTAAAAGCACCTACAAGTAGTAGGAAGTACTTAAAAGCACCTAAAAGTAGTAAGAAGGAGTCAGAAGTACCTAAAAGAAGCAGTCAAAGTACTTTAAAAAACATTAAAAAAATTTACTAAGAAGTAGTTAGAAGTACCTTACTGTGTGAGTAATCATTTATACTCAGGTTCCCTTTGGTCATATTATGTAGCTCCTACTTTAGCTATATATTATGAGCTTGAGTGTTTGTGCTATACATTTTTACCAAGGTGTCCAAAGCCTCCTTAGGAATTTATGCATCTTGTTCATTGTAGATGCACAATCATATAGTCTATCACGCTGATAGAGAACTAGTACAACTTGAGTGTTTGTGCTATACATTTTTACCAAGGTGTCCAAAGCCTCCTTAGGAATTTATGCATCTTGTACATTGTAGATGCACAATCATATAGTCTATCACACTGATAGAGAACTAGTACAACACCTTTTGGCTCTTTTATGCCAAGCTTTATATGCCTATAAAAAGATGTAAGGGGGAAGAGAGCTTGAGCTCTTGCAAGCACACACACACACTCACACAAACCCTAGAAGAGAACACACAAGGTGAGGGGCTAAAAATTCTTCTTCTTCTTCACACAACAAAAGAGGTCTACAAAGAAGATAAAGTGACTAACACACATAATAGAGTATATACAAGTGGTCTATAAAGTGAACACACTAAGATGAGTGGGTAGATGTGGACTAGTCGGTGTAGTCCAAATGTAGAATCTTTGGTGAAGATATGTCGGTGCCAGCTACCAAACCCGCCAGTGATGTAAATGTCGAACGGTCATGCAAGCGCCTTGTGAGTGTCAGCTCATGTTGAGCTTGACATCTCAACACTCCCCCTCAAGCTCAACTCTAGCTCATGAACTCCAAGCATATCTTGAAATCTGCAAAGCTTCTTAGCTCTCCCAAGGCCTTCGTGAAGATGTCAGCAACCTGATCCTGTGTGTTGATGTAGGGCAAGTCGATGTCTCTTACCAAGACTCTCTCCTTGATGAAGTGGTAATGTACCTAATGTGTTTCGTCTGCACATGAAAAATTGGGTTCCTAGCGAACTGTATACTGCTAAGATTGTTACAATATATGACAACTTTTCTCTCCACATGCAACCCCAAATCAGTAGCTTGCGTAATCAAGCTACCTCACATGATGCCACCACATCTCCTCTGTACTCGACAAGGCAACTTTGGGCTACTTCTTGCTGCTCCATGTCATAGAAGAACTCCCCAATGAAAACATAAATCCACTAGTAGATCTCCTGTCTGAGATGCTACCTACCCAATCTGCATCTATGTACCCATATAGCTCCAATGGTACACCTGCTGCATAAAACAATGCATAATCAATTGTGGCCCTCAAATACCGAAGCGTGTGTCGCACACTGTCAAGATGTGGTTTGCCCGAATCCTGCATAAACTAGCTCTCTACGCCAGCAATGTAACTCAAATCTGGCCCGTTGGTAGTGACATAGATTAAACTCCCCACAATCTTCTTGTACATAGTGGGATCCTCCAACACATAACCTGCATCCGCAGCACTAAGCTTGCCATTTTGATCTAATGGCACCGAGATTGGCTTACAATCAGCCATCCCATACTTGGAAAACATGTCCAATACATACTTTCTCTGTGATAGCCAAATATCCTCAGGTGTGCGAATGACCTCAATTCCCAAAAAGTAACATAGATCTCCCAAATCATTCATCTCAAAGTTTCTTTTGAGAAGACTTTTCACATGCATAATCTCATCCAAGTTGTCACCCCCAACAATAAGATCATCTACATATATGGTGATGATCACAATACCCTTATCACTCTTGCGCATATACAAAGAGTGATATGCATCTGCCATATGAAAATCAATAGTGACAAGATACTTAGCAATCTTGTCATGCCATGCTCATGGAGCTTGCTTCAGCCCATACAAAGCCTTACGAAGCTTACATACATACTCTGCATGACCTGTATCCTCAAAACCTGGTGGCTGATCCATATACACCTCTTCTTATAAATCACCATGCAAGAACACATTTTTTACATCCATCTGATGTAAAAACCATCCTTTAGCTGTAGCCACCGCAATCACAACTCTCACAGTTGCCATCTTTGCAATTGGGGCAAATGTCTCCTCATAATCAATCCCATGTGTCTATGCATATCCTTTGGATACCAATCTAGCCTTGTACCTGCTTATGCTACCATCACTGTTATGTTTCACCTTATACACCCACTTACAGTCAATAGATTTCTTGCCTTCAGGGTAATGGCACCAAATCCCAAGTCTCATTTCCATACAATGAACCCACTCATTCATAGCTTTCTCCCAACACACATTTCCAATAGCCTCATCAAAACATGTGGGTTCTACAACCTGTACAACTTTTGCCATATAAACATAGTGATGTGCCACATAACCATCATCAGTCAACCTCTGCACAGGGTTTTTGACTCTTCCAGATCGTTGTAATTTTGCATTCATGGCTTCCATAGCCTTCTTCACACTAGGTGTCCTCATATTGCTGGAATCCCAAGCTCCTCATCAAGGCTCATCTCTGAGCCACTAAAATCTCCATCAACAAGAGAATGCCCTACAGAAATATCAAGCATACCAAGTGGCTCAGCCACTTTCTCTTTTCCTTTATGTGATGTATCAACTACATTTTCAGGACTAGTGCAGCTTGCCACTCCATGGCCTATCAACAAAACTGCTGGATGAGGACTCTCCTGGTCAACTCAATGATTGTGATTACTGACATCAGTCCCAATAGCATCTTTTTCGCATACCAGCTACTCATCTTATCAAATACAACATCCCTGCTTATCCTCAATTCACGCGTAGTAGGATTATAACGTCTATATATCTTTTGCTCAAGGGAATACCCAATAAACACACATTTTCTACTTTTGAATCCAGCTTCGTATGCAACTTATCTGACACATGCACATATGCACACATACACTCACACAAACCCTAGAAGAGAACACACAATGTGAGAGGCTGAAAATTCTTCTTCTCCTTCACACAACAAAAGAGGTCTACAGAGAAGATAAAGTGAGTAATACACATAATAAAGTATATACAAGCAGTCCATAATGTGAACACACTAAGAGGAGTGGGTAGATGTGGACTAGTCGGTGTAGTCTAGCTATAGAATCTCTTGCAAAGATATGTCGGTGCCAGCTACCGAACCCGCCAGTGATCTAAATGTCGAACGGTCATGCAAGCGCCTCCTGAGTGTCAGCTCATGTTGAGCTTGACATCTCAACAACCTACACCTGCTAAGGGGTGAGATTTTCTTCACTAATCTTTGGCTTCTTTTTATCACCTATGATGAACTCCTACTATCCTTTTTCTATAAGGAAATTGGTCATCTTGAACTTCTATGCTTCAAGTTATTCTTATCTAGCTTCTTACTCATAATCTGAGATCGATTGTCAAACATCTTTACTTGTAGTAACTTACCAAATAGTACTTGCAAATACTTCTTCACTTCTCACTCACAATTTGAGATAGATTGTTAGACATCTTTACTTGTAGTAACTTACCAAATAGTACTTGCAAATACTTCTTCACTTATAGCAAACTTATAACCTTTAACATAGCAGTATCTCACACCTATTATACTATAACTATATATGAAACATACACACAAACATACATCCACCAACACTTGTAACACTTAGATTCTCTGCACAGATTGTCTTGCAATGAAATTTCTACCACCACACCAAATACGAAATTGAGCATATACAGTCAAAAAAATTGACACTTTCATATAGTGTCTAGGAAAAACTTATAAAGCTAAATGGGACCCGAAACATGCGTGAATCTTGTTGAAATACGCAAAAATGTATAGAGCTAAAATGGGACCCGAAACACACCTAAATTGCATTGAAACACGCAAAAACTTAGTAAACAAAGTTAACTACACACAATATGGTCTCCTTCCTTCACTTGAGAGGTTGTCTCAATCTGAGAATGACTTCCATGTTGGTCCATAGGGCGAACCCAACTATTACATGAGTTGGCATTGTAACTATGCCATAACTCTAACACACCAAAGTGGATGTCACACACCCTATAAACCATTGGTTGCCTATAAACCATTGGTAGCATATCTTCCATAATCTCACCCACTATGCCAGTGGCATAAATGTAGAAGATATCACCCAAGCGGCTCATCAATGTATGTACCACATGTTGAGCTTGATATCTCAACACTTGCCCTTAGCTTAAATCCACACACTACGCTCTGTGCCTTTGTACGCGACAAGGCAGTCACTCCAACTCATAGCATCACTCTCAAAAGAAAACATAAATCCATTGGTAGACCTCTTGTCGGAGACATTACCATCCCAATCAACATCTATATGTCCATGTAGTTGCATCTCTTTTCTACTCTCATAGAAAAGTCCATAATCAAGAGTGGGCTTTATGTATCTGAGAATCCATCTAACCACATGCAAGTGTGGCTTCCGTGGGGGGATCTAAATAAACTAAGTCATAAGTCCAGTATTATGGCTCAAATCTAGCCTAGTAATGGTAATATAGATCAAGCCACCCACTATGCACCTATGCATAGTGAGGTCCTCCAAAAGCTCACCTGTTTTTGTGGAAAGCTTAGTGTTCTGCTCATACTCAAATGGCACTAAAATAGGCTTACAACCTATCATACCATATTTGGACAACATGTCCAAGCCATATTGCCTCTATACAGCAAAAATGCCATCAAATTATCTCACCACCTCTATACCAAGAAAATATTCTAGCTCACCCATATTTGGACAACATGTCCAAGCTCACCAGTATTTATGGAAATCTTAGTGTTCTACTCCAATGCTCCAATGACATTGAAATATGCTTACAACCTGGTCTGATTGTCCCTTCTGCAGCACTACATAAGTAAAGTGGATACAAATGTGCACTGATATTAAAATTTATCCAATTCTCTCTCTTATATGTCACATTATTCCTTAAAAACATGTGCAATAAGAAATTTAGAGAGTAACCATAACATTTTGTAATACTTTCTTAGTAGTCAAAATCACTTTACAGCATGCAAAGGCACCTAAAAGAGTGGATGGAGGAGAGAACTTTGCCTCCCTAGCATTAAAAGAATCAAAGAGTAGTTAAAAGCACTCAAGATCACCTAAAAGCATTGGCTTAAGGAGGGCACTTTACCTCCCTAGTGCTCAAAAGCACTTCAAAGCACCTAAAAGTAGTAGAGAACACTTAAATGAATTAAAAAAACATTCAACACTAGGTTAAGGAGGGTACTTTTCCTCCCTTGGATTACTAGGCAAGTAAAGTGATTCTAGGTTCCACTAGTTATATGTATTTTGGATTGCTTCTAGGTGCTTTTGGTTGCAATGTGGTAAAGCCTATGCTTTAGGCGCTTTTAACTACTTCTGTGGGTGCTTGGCATGAAAAGTACTTTTGACATTGCTTCTAGGTGAGGTGCTTCTTATTACTTTTAAGTGCTTTGGACTACTTGGGAGAAAACATAAGGTGCTTGATGCACCACTACTTTTAGGTGCTCGTAGATGTTTTTGATTGCTTTTACTACTAACCTAAAAGCATTGAAAAGCTCATAGAAGTTCTGGCCTTTTGAAGCACCTAACAGTGAAAACCACATGCAAAGAGTGGATCGATCCATGCACAAAGAACTAAAACAATCCCTTTCTACTCACTCCCATTGTGTCACAAACTTCTTGCATTTGGGAAGGCTGGACCAATAAGTCCATATCTTTTAGTAGATGTTGAAAGACTAGTTTTTTTTGAGTTTGATTTTCAGGAAGTTTCAAAAGTTTCAAGATATCCGACCTATTCATAAGCTCATTCAAAAATCTTACCCTTTCCTGAGCATTAGACATGTCAAATCCTAGAAGGGTAATAACATGATCTCTTACAAGTTTTAACCTTTTTTTCCTTTGTCCAGATCTCTCTGTCAAGTTAACTACATCCTGCATTCGTTTTACTCGTGCTCTTAACCCTATTCGAGTTTCTTTTAAGGTTTTCAATTGATCATTTTCTTGTTTCAAAGACACTATTTTGTTTTCAAGTTCTATAATTTTTGTTGCATTCAAAGATAAAGTATTTTGAAGATATGTAATATATTCTGCATGTGATTGAGATAGTCTTGAACTATAACCAAGTAAGCCATCCACCCCATCACCAACAAATCTAATCAAATCATGTGGTGTGTGAAAAGAAGGATACCGTCTTGTTCAGGGATCCGGTGGATATAGACTTCCATGTGTCCATAGGTCAATATGCTTCTTTCCTTCGTTTTGTGAAGATGTTGAGCTTCATTCGCACATGAAAGGGGTCTTTGGTAGACACTCCGTGTAGTTGCATACTCTTGGTTGAGCTTGATATTCAAATGAAACTTATGATTAGATGTATCACTCATTACTAACAAAGCTAAAAATATTAGCAGAGCTATTAGAAGATGAGAGACGCAGAAGAATGAGAATGAGATGTAGCTTGTGAAATTCTTAGAGAAGCAGAGGAGTGAAATTTTTTAGAGAATGGATGAGAGCGCGTTCGGAGGGAATGGTCATTTAAAAGTAAGAGAAATAAGTATTTGCCACGAAGTCACTAAAAGAGGACAAATTTCGAGACGAGCCATTAAAGAGCAGCATGAAAACGATATATTTTTTTAGATTTTAAAATATGTACTTAGATACGTGTTCAATCACATGGATACGCTTTAAATATCCAAAACGGCCAAATTTGGAGCCGTTTTGACCGTCAACGTTCTACTAATTAGCAAGTTAGCGAATTCCTTACACAGCCCATTTTGAGACGTTTTTGGCCCTAATGGAGACTGGCATAGTTATAGCGCCAGCTCATTTAGTTGGGTTCACACTATAGAGAACCCGTGTATGTATTGGTTGAGTACCTTTCATATTATGTGTACTCTTATCTTGTATATGGTGTGTTGAGTGTTGAGTAGAGAAGAAGAAGATTTTCAGCCTCTCACCTTGTGTGTTCTCTATTAGGGTTTTGTGAGTGTGTGTGTGTGCTTGCAAGAGCTCAAGCTCTCTTCCCCCTGCATCTTTTCATGGTATTCGAGCCTGGTTCGTGCTAAGGGCTGAGCTGCAAGCAAGAGAACCACAAGAAACGGTACGAGGGTAAGAGCTTCAACTACCCTTCCCTATTTGTGTTGGTGACTGCACCCTGGTCGGGAGCTCTACGGGAGGCACCGGCAAACGATCTCTGATTGAGGAGCTTTCTTCGCGGGAGTAAAGCTATAGGGCAACTATACTATCCTATCGGATCTGATAGAATTTCTGGGCTAAAAACGCGTTTCGGGCGCGTCTGGACCACCGTTTTTCAGAAAGCAGGCGATTTCGAGCACTGCGGGTAAGTCATCGATTCTCTGCAGAACTCTGTTTTAAGAACTGCAAGAAGACAGATTGACTGTGCAGACACAGTGGGTGCTGCAAAGAGGTCAACAGTTGCCATTGGTGGGTGTATGTATGCACATTGAAGTCACTGGTTGTGACATTTGAGAGTTGCAGGACAAACCAGAGTGCTGTTTCTGGTAGAATTGTGTATTTGGCAAGATGTCAAATGATGGGATAACCCAGATTGTGGCTGAGAAGCTAGATAAGAATAACTTCCATGCTTGGAGGTTCAAGTTGATGAATTTCCTGATGGGAAAGAGCTATTGGGACTACATAGAAGGTGAGCATGAAGAGGCACCGGAGATACCGGACCGACTGCTACAGATGTGAAGGAGTTTAAAGACTGGAACCAAGGAGCCAGGAAAGTTATGTATTGGCTTTCCATTAGTATACATGACACCATGATTGGGCACATTCAGGATGCCAAGTCCCCCAAGGAGGCGTGGGACACCTTGGTAAAGCTCTATGAAACAAATACCAAGGCACGTAAGATACAGTTGAAGAATGAACTTCATACTGTGGAGAAAAAGAGCATGTCTATGAATGACTATGCGTTGAAGATAAAGGGTATTGTGGAATCCCTTGCATCTATTGGTGTATCAGTAGATGATGATGATAAGGTGGAAGTCTGTCTACGTGGTCTCGGGCCACAATACAAAGCATTCAAGACGTCTATTCAGACTCGAAAAAACATTCCCAACTTTACAGATTTGGTGTCTATGCTGATTATAGAAGAGAAGAGCTTGGGAGAAGACCAACAGTCTTTACAAAGCAAAAATAGTTCAGAGCAACAGGCCTTCTACACAAGTTCAGGTAGAGGACGAGGTAGAGGAGGCCGTGGACGCGGTCAAGGAGGTGGCCGAATAGGTAATCAGAATTATGGACAGCAGCAGCAACAACAGTCCCAGAATACACAACAACAACAACAACAACGTGCAGGTGGAAGAGGAAAATTCAGAGGCAGGGGGAGTCAAAGAGGCCGTGGAAATTGGCAAAGGCAGTATAATGATGCACGTGAATGCTATTATTGTGGTAAGCTTGGACATGTGCAGGCAGAATGTTATAAGAAGTAGGCTGACATGCAAAATGGAAAAGTGCAGCAAAACAACTATGCATCCTCAAGCAGAAATAATGAGGATAATGAAAGGTTGTTTGTTATGCAGCATGTCGTGAATGCCATGTCTGAAAATGTTGATGCAGCACAAAAAGATAATGTATAGTATGTGGATTCAGGTGCTTCGAACCACATGACAAGTTATGGGGAGTGGTTCAAGGAGATGGAAAACCCAGAAAGACCACGTTTTGTGGAAACAGGGGATGACACTGCTCATCCAATTGCCCATGTTGGAGATGTGCCATTGTCTATGCAGGATGGCAAAGTGAAGTACCTTGTAGATGTACTTCATGTACCGAACATAACAAAGAATCTGGTTTCAGTTGGCCAGATGATTGAGCAGGGTTTACAAGTTCGGTTTAACCCTGATGGTTGTTATGTTGAAGACTTTAAAGACAAGTGCAGGTTGGTTGCAAAAGGCAACAGAGTGGGCAGAATGTTTACATTGAATGTAGACATGCCTGAAATGAGTGCTGCGATGTTTGCAAATGGTTCAGGAATTGTTGCAGACACAGACATATAGCATAAAAGAATTAGACATGTGAATGTGCAGAGAATGAAGTCTATGCAGCAAAAGGAATTGCGACAGGGCTGCCAAAATTTAAAGTGGGAAGGTATGCAGAAAATATGTGAAGCATGCCAATTTGGGAAGCAAACAAAGCATGTGTTTCCACGTAACAGATATGTGAGCAGAAATGCACTAGATGTTGTGCATTCAGATGTATGGGGTCCTACGAAGACCATATCTATGGGAGACTGCAGGTATTATGTGACATTTATTGATGACCACACAAGGAAAGTGTGGGTATATTTCATGAAGGAGAAGAGTGAGGTGTTCACTCACTTTCAAAATTTCAGAGTTTTGGTTGAAAAGCAAATAGGAAAATATGTAAAGTGCCTGAGGTCAGATGGAGGGGGAGAGTACTTCTCCAATGAGTTCTCTGAATTTTTGAAGCAGAATGGTATTCGGAGACAGTTTACATGCAGATACACTCCGCAACAAAATGGAGTTGCTGAGCGAAAAAAT
The DNA here is from genome assembly GCF_041138505.1 of Cibotium barometz. Lineage (NCBI taxonomy): Eukaryota > Viridiplantae > Streptophyta > Polypodiopsida > Cyatheales > Cibotiaceae > Cibotium > Cibotium barometz. The sequence continues at coordinate 18,230,701 of NC_141083.1, forward strand.
AGGCACATTGCTGAGATTGCGCGAGCATTGATGGAAGAGAAGAATATGCCGCATAGCTATTGGACTGAGGCTGTTTCTATAGCTGTATACATCATGAACAAGACTCCAATTGCAGCCACACATGATGTAACTCCTGAGGAGAGGTTTACGGGCAGAAAACCAGATTTGTCTCATCTGAAAGTTTTTGGATGCATTGCATATGTGCATGTGCCATATGAGTTGAGAACTAAACTGGATCCGAAAGCTGAAAAATGTGTGTTTATTGGATATTCCCTTGAGCAAAAGGGATACAGGTGTTATAACCCTGCTACACGTGAGTTGAGGGTAAGCAGGGATGTTGTCTTTGATGAGATGAGCAGCTGGTATGCTGCTGAAAAAGAAGCTATTGGGGCTGATGTGAGTGGAAGTGTGGTTGCACAGAATGCAGGTCAGCAATCACAGTCTTTGAGTGGACCAGGAGAGTCCTCATCTAGTGGGTCTGTTGATAGACCATGGAGTGGCAGGCTGCGTCATAATACCAGTCTTGCAAATGTGATTAGTACATCACGTAAAGGAAAAGAGAAAGTGGTTGAGCCCCTTGGTATGCCTGGCATTTTTGCAGGGCATTCTCATATTGATGGAGAGTCTAGTGGCTCAGATATGAGCCTTGATGAGGAGCTTGGGATCCCAGCTATGAGAACACCTGGTGTAAAGAAGGCTATGGAAGCCATGAATGAAAAGCTACAAAGATCAGGGAGAGTGAAGAACCCTATGCAGAGATTTACCTATGATGGTTATGTGGCACATCACTATGCATATATGGCAAAGGTTGTGCAGGTTGTTGAGCCCACATGCATTGATGAGGCTGTTGGAAAGGTGTGTTGGGAGAAAGCTATGGATGAGGAGATGGATGCACTATATGGAAATGAAACTTGGGATTTAGTGCAATTCCTTGAAGGCAAGAAAGCCATTGGATGCAAGTGGGTGTACAAAGTTAAACATAACAGTGATGGAAGCATAAACAGGTACAAGGCTAGATTGGTAGCCAAAGGATATGCGCAGACATATGGCATTGATTATGAGGAAACTTTCAGCCCAGTTGCCAAGATGGCAACAGTGAGAGTTGTGATAGCAGTGGCTGCGTCAAAGCAATGGTCTTTACATCAGATGGATGTAAAGAATGCATTCTTGCATGGGGATTTGCAAGAAGAGGTGTATATATTGCAACCACCTAGTTATAAGGATGTGGGTCACCCTGAGCATGTTTGCAGGTTGAAGAAAGCCTTGTATGGCTTAAAACAAGCACCAAGAGCATGGTCTGACAAGATTTCTGAATATCTTGTCACTATTGGCTTTCATGTAGCCAATGTAGATTTCTCGCTGTATGTGAGATATGGTGATAGAGGGGTTGTGCTTGTTGTCATCTATGTAGATGACTTGATCATTACGGGGGACCATGATGCAGAGATCTTTGATGTAAAGATCTTGCTTAGACAAAAGTTCGAGATGAAGGATCTAGGGGAGCTCAGATATTTCTTGGGCATTGAGGTGATTAGGTCACCACATGGTATTGGATTACTGCAGAGACAGTATGGCTTGGACATGTTGTCCAAGTATGGTATGACAGGCTGTAAGCCTATATCCGTGCCATTGGATCAGAATGGCAAGTTGAGTGCAGATTCAGGAGAGATCTTGGAGGATCCTACTATGTATAGGTGCATAGTAGGAAGTTTGATCTACATGACGATCACCAGACCAGATTTGAGTTATGCTGTTGGGTTGGTGAGTCAGTTTATGCAGGTTCCACGAAAACCGCACTTGGATGCAGTGAGACGCATACTGAGGTATGTGAGGTCTACTTTCCATTGTGGACTATTCTGAGACTGGGACAGAGATATGTGTACATGGGTACACAGATGCTGATTGGGCTCGTAGTATCTCAGATAGAGGATCTAGCAGTGGATTCATATTTTCTTTGGGGAGTGCTGCTGTGACTTGGAGCAGCAAGAAGCAACCTACGGTTGCTCTATCCAGTACAGAGGCCGAGTACAGAGGAGCTGCTATGGCAACATGTGAGGTAGCTTGGTTGAGAAAGCTACTTGTAGATTTGGGTCTATCAGTGGATAGACAAATTGTCATTTTTTGTGACAACATTAGCAGTATACAGTTGGTCAAGAACCCAGTCTTTCATGCTCGTACGAAGCATATAGAGGTCCACTACCATTTCGTCAGAGAGAAGGTCTTGGCAGGAGACCTTGACCTTGTTTATGTTAGCACAGAGGATCAGGTAGCTGACATCTTCACCAAAGCACTGGGTACAGAGAAGCTCCGCAGATTCAGGGCTTCGCTTGGTGTACATGAGATGGAGTTGAGCTCGGGAGTGTTGAGATATCGAGCTCGTCTAGTGAGGCGGTGGACACTGATGACCCGCCCTGGTGGGGGATAGGCCCCACACTGACACCACTGGCATGGTTGGTGAGATCTTCGGTGATATGCGGCCAGTGGGATGATAGGCTGTGTGACAGCCATTCTAGAGACTGGCATAGTTATAGCGCCAGCTCATTTAGTTGGGTTCACACTATAGAGAACCCGTGTATGTATTGGTTGAGTACCTTTCATATTATGTGTACTCTTATCTTGTATATGGTGTGTTGAGTGTTGAGTAGAGAAGAAGAAGATTTTCAGCCTCTCACCTTGTGTGTTCTCTATTAGGGTTTTGTGAGTGTGTGTGTGTGCTTGCAAGAGCTCAAGCTCTCTTCCTCCCTCCATCTTTTCACTGGCCAGCTCCAACCTCCTAATCTCTGAATTGCTAATCTCATCTCACAGAGAGCAGTTCCATATTCAAGGGCTCCAAAATTTTCCATTTCATTCCATTATTTTTCCTCCTACCCCCTAATTCTTGTTTTTTTTAAAACGCTGACTGGCAATTATTTCTCTCTCCTCCTTGCTTGCGTTTCATCATTGGCGAATTTCCCTCTCCTCATTTTTCATCGTGGCTATTTTTTCTTCTTCTTTCTCTTGAGTAGTGCTGTAGCAAAGCTTTAAAACCTTGCTTTACGAGCTTACTATATTAAAGTTCAAATATTGATGATTCTGCCCGTTGTTTCTTCTACCTTCGTTCTCGGTGACTGCTTCCTCTGCCTCCGCTCTGTTGGATAAAAGCATAGAAGCTCCTCGAATCACTGTTGGTCGCCACCTTAATTATCTCTCCTCTGCTTGCGTCGAATCGCCAATGACCGTTTCTTTTCTTTCTTTTCTTTAAAGCCATGTGGACTCCATGTAGGCACACGCACCTTCCGCCCAAATATGGCACTTGGTGTGTAAACATGCTAACTAGTCTCCCAACCCATCCTCCCGCTCGGAGAGGAAAGCATACTATTTTGGGCTCTTTGGTGTTTGACACGTAACCCCCATACGATCAATGCTTCTCTCTTACGACACACCCATCTCTTTTTCTCTCTTACCTCTATTTCTTTTAATGTAAAATATGAAGGAATCTTTCAATGTGAACAAGCTCTCTCTCTCTCTCTCTCTCTCTCTCTCTCTCTCTCTTCTCTCTCTCTCTCTCTCGATGCATTACATAGCAAAGAACAGCTCTTCATGATCGTCTCTCTCTCTCTCTCTCTCTCTCTCTCTCTCTCTCTCACACACACACACACACACACACACACACACACACACACACGTGTGGAGATTGCTTTTGGCTATTTTCAGTGTTATAAAGATATATCTTGAACTAAAAAAGGTTAAGATAATGAGTTGGTTGACATTAAAACTAAAAAAGGTTAAGGAAACGAGTTTGTTAAATATATATATGTATATATATATATTCAAATAGCAAGACTTGGTCTAGGAATCTAAAGTAAAGAAGCCCCTTTAAGATCCCAATGACTCTCTATTTAATTCTCTCTCCTTACTCTTTTCCCTATAATGCCTATGTCGCTCTCTCTCTCTCTCTCTCTCTCTCTCACACACACACACACACACACACACACATATACAAACACAAATATTTCCACCTTATATGTGAAGAACTAAAATTTGAACTTAGGTGGAGATTGTTTTTGGCTATTTTCAGTGCTATAAAGATATATCTAGAACTTAAAAAGGTTAAGATAATGAGTTGGTTGACATTAAAAGTAAAAAGGTTAAGGAAATGAGTTTGTTGAATATATATATATATATATATATATATATATATATATATATATATATTCAAACAGCAAGTCTTGGTCTAGGACTCTAAAGTAAAGATCCCAATGAGTCTCTATTTAACTTATATCTCTCCTTAATCTTTCCCCTATAATGCCCACCTCTCTCTCTCTCTCTCTCTCTCTCTCTCTCTCTCTCTTGTGTGTGTGTGTAAATATATAATGTGTTACTTATTTATGAATATACATATACATACATATATATGTATGTATGTATATATATAAATATACACGCGCACACACACAACCTTTTCGGGTTGCATTTCTTGTGATGCTACCCCTCAACTTTTTTTTGTATAAAGTAAGACGTGGAGAAAATTAAAAAATTCCTTGTCCAGGTTGGCCCAGCCACTACTACTAATGTAAGAAATGCTAACGTTTTTTTAATAGAAAATCACCTTTATTTATAGAACTATGGGAAATGGCAATATGCTATTTATAAACTATCCAAAAACAAAGAGGAAGGTTGTGCAATCCAAAAACAAAGTGGAGTAACCAAAGAGATGACGCCGCCCTTCTCACATCCTTCTCCTTGTACGCGACCGCCACTACAATGTTGCTGCTCCTTGGTCTTCTGCCACCCCATTTATTTTCCAACCTACACACATAAAGCATAATGCCTTTGTACACATGCTCATAGAGTGGTTCAAGACGTGATTGAAGGTCACTACATTTAGGGAAAGACCCTTGCACTCCATTAGTGCAAAACAATACAATACTTAAAATTTGTAGTTTTTTTAAAAATTGGCATTTCCCAGTTCTTATCCCTTGGGTTTTGGTTGCAAAAGTTATAAAAAACTAAGGCTTGTTACTTTTATCGATAAATTAATGAGAATTTATAGCCTATTGGTGCTCCCGTGTTTAGGAGGGTGTTTGGGATTAGATTTTTGTTTGAGTACCGCATCCCTTACCTAACATATATACAAAAACACTCTTTTATTGTTATAAAATGTCGTGCCAATGTTATACACATACATACATGCATCTGTCAAACATCACATATACATACATACATATGTGCATGCATACATCTGGAGAGAGGTCCTTTGGTGCATCTATTCAAAACAGCTCACTGCCTACTCGACTTGGCCCTATTGGGCATATCCTGCAATTAGTGCACTCCAAACAATAACATTGCAAGTGGGGAGCTCATCAGGTACTTCTCATGCACAGCAAACTTGGCATACACCAATAACGCATCTATTTTAAAATTATTGAGAGCTACCCCTTAGCCATGCTACTAGCATATTGAGTGAACCCCTTGTGTTGCAGCAACTTGAAACAAATCGAAGCATGCTGACCTTGCCCTTGCTGGGCGTACCATGCAATGGGTATACTTTAAGAGAAAACATTCATGGTATGTGGGATCTATTCAAAACACATTCTCACTTTGGTCATGAATGCAATTACTGCATTCCAAAAGACGATATTCTATGAAGGAAGCCCAAAGATCCTCAAGCACATGTTGTGCTCCCATGAGAGTATTGACATCTTTGAGCACAAAGTTGCTGAATTTATTTTTTTCAAAGCCCTCAACCAAAAGTGTTTCATGCCAGCTACTTTTTTATGTTTCGCAAAAAAGGTCCATGAATGCAAATACTCATCAAATATATATATTCAACATAAATGCACTGCAAAAGAGAACCAAAGAATGTAAGTTCTTAGCAATTAATTATCAACCTACTTGGTAAGGTTTTTGTACTAAAATAATTTTCTCTAGTTTTGGAAATTTAGAAAGCTCATTATTACCACACTAAAATTCTCATCAGTGCAGCTAAAATGAGTTTTAACGCATGCATTTGATGAAGAAGAGGAGGAGATCAGCAATGAGAGCAATACCTCTGTAGCCTTGTGGAGAGGAAAGGAGGAGGGGTGCCAATGGGGCACCTATTGTGAAGAGGGTGAATTATGGTGTTTCTCCAAGCAAAGACCACACGCTTGGAAGATGGAGAGGTGTAGAGGAAGCTGCGACAATGGGGGGCACTCATCAGGGGGCATTGGGACAGAGTAAGATAGGCACCATGAGAGGGGTGGCTGGGCTAAGTGTTTTTCTCATCATGTCCATTGCTGCAGAGACAACTCTCAAGACCTCAACGCCCTCCTCACAATCAAAGGCAAGCTTGATGACCCCGACGAAAACCTCAATGTTTGGTAACGGCCCCAAACGATTACTGAGCTCTCTGACTTACTGCCCCCCCTGACGATTACTGAGCTCTTTGGCTTACTTGCCCTGATGATATGGCTAAAAAAACTTTCCACCTAGCAATAGAGAAAGTCAACGTTCATCCCCATTTATCTTATATATAGAAGCTTTTGATTTAAAGCTTTTCCATTTAAGCTTTAAAGCTTTTTGTTAAAGCTTAAAGCTATAAATCTTTAAGCCCAACATTAGCTTTTAAAAATCTTTTACCCCCTCTCTCATCTTAATACAAAAGTTGACATAAAATTCAAGTTTTTTAAAAGTTGTAAACTTCTGCCTTCCATCACACACCTTACTACCACAAGAAGAAGAAGTTTCCCGCAATTATCAACAAGTTTTAAAAAAAAAAATCGTCTTCTCAAGCATTAGAGAGCCATTTCTTTTAAGGAGCAACAATCCCAGACTTATTCAAACACGAGACCAACAATTTCGATTGCACTGTGGGCTTCAAAATTCTATTTTCTTATTGGCATCAAGCGGGAAGGACAAAGTTTATTTTTCACTCAGTGGAAATTTGATTAAATCAAGGCTTTCAATGACAATACATCATCAATGTTCTCTACCTTCTTCGACACTTCTTCCAAGGGCCACATCCAAAGTGTTGTAGGTCTAGCAAATCAAGAACATCAATAGCTACAAACAAGATGACAATTTCAAAAGATTTTCTCAAAGGTTTCTTCGCACATTAAATCAAAACTGCAATGGCAATTTCAACATCAAGATTTCACGCTTCTTCAACATATTTTTCTCTAGAGTCAATCATCAAGATGACGACTTCTCTCTCGAACAAGAGGGTAATTCTGAACATAAAGGTATTTCAGATGATCCAGGTTTGCCTAAACCTATTGAAAATACAGTTTCACCTCATATGCTTTAAAAATAAATAAATAAATAAAAATAAAAAAAGAGAAATTAAGAACAAGAAAATAATATAGGCTAAAATTGGCTCATAAATTTTATGGACCTTTCAAAATTATAGAAGAAGAATCTATCATAGACCATGAGATCACCACTACACGCTCATGTAACACTTGTGTTAAGTATCTTGTGACTTTCAAGAATCATCCTATTGAAGATGTTAAATGGATGCCATAAAAGTTTTTCCATTCTTACCAAAATCTCATCCACTCATACCATCCATACAATTGAGGTCAATTGCAACCCGAGCCAGAGGGAATGTAACCTCTATGGGGATCCAATATTTTATTTTGGGATATTTTATTTTTAGATGTACCTTTTATTTATATCATCTACCAGGATTAATGTGTTTAATCAAGCTGTGTGTGTGGGTATGATGTCTACTAGGATTAATGTGTTTAAAAAACTATGTGCACTGGTATGACGACATGGTCAGGATTAATGTGTCTAATCAGCTCTGTGCACTAACTAATATTATTTTGGATGAAGGCAATAATTGAGTGGTGGATTATTTGTTAATTCATTGGTGAAACATGTGTATTTTGGAGGACATATGAACACCTTTTATGGTTGCATATTGAAAGATCCCTGCCCTCTCCGCGGCGTAACAAATTTTGGGGGTGCTAACAGTGGAAGTAAGTGGAAGTAGCACTTCTTGCACAGGGCAGAACCTCTCACTCGGGGCCTCGCCCACGGATATCTGGACAAGAGACTAATCCCTCGCTTCTTCCAAAATCGAACCCGAAAAAACTTCCCTTGTCCCTAGCGGCGGCGGCGGACAGGCGATTCCTCCAGGATATTATTATTCTAATGTAGTCAAGAGCCTTAACTAACCAAACTGATCTGACCGAACCCGTAATTCACATGGTCAGATCAAGAAAAAGACTTGCACTTGGATCATAGAGTCTAATGCTTTTTTCCTCATCAAGAGGCACAATCGTTGATTCTTTTCCATAGAACAAGGGTTATCCGGGATTTACTTCAAGTATCGTAACTTAACAGAATTGAGTCTCATTTTAGGGATCCATCAGTCCAGCCTAACCCCATTCAATCCCATGGGTTAGCCAACTGCCCAACCACTATAGTGATAGGATCCATTTAGAAATTTGGTTATGTTTTGTCCTGGGTACCAGGGAAAAGAGTTCCTAGGCCCCCTAGCCGACGCTTCAAGCAAACTTTAAGATAGTCACACCACTAACACACCCAATATGAAATTGCCTATTTCACAGATTCAGCTGTCTCTAAAATAATCTTTTAATGAAACCATAGTATCACTGATCATAATCCTCCAAAATATCTAGCTTGAATTCTAATTTCTAATCATTCCTTCATCGGTGTACCTATGGCATCATTGGCAACTAGAACACTCACCACCTGTTCACTCAGGGGCCTTTTCAATAGTTCCTAGCTCATAGTACCCGGCAATATAATCACATAAGAAAATCCAGATGGACTCTCCGTTTGAAGATCACCAAGATCAACCAACAGATCCATATAAAAGAGCCATGGACTCATCCGTTGACCAGCAAGGACAATCAACCAGATCCATGCCCGAGTTCAGAAAACAACTCTAACACCTTCTTTCATTTTCTTTCTCAATGCACGCGTGGGTATCTTCGGTGACCCCGAGCTGCCTGAGCATCGTATGGTCAACACCCTCTAGGTTCCTTCCTAGGTCACTTAGCGCTTCACTCATAGGCCGCTTCCTTGGTCCCTCATCCACCGTACCGGAAGCTTACCATTTAAATTGAACTGAGGTTGGTCAAGACCTCGGTTGACCTTGCTATGCGAGACGTCCTCCGTTGACTCTCCGTTAGCTGTTGCAACTTTATCACTTAGGTCACCACATGACCTTATCCACAAGATGGTAAAGAATGCTTCCCCAGCATTCTTGACATAAAACAGTCATTTAAAAACAGGTCATAAATACACTTTCTAACGAACTCTTATCTTTCCACATTGTTCCACATCATTTCTCGTTATTCCACATTCTTCCAAATCAATTTACTTTGCTTATTCCACATCCAGTCATATCTATTCCCATCATCCTTCATCCATTCTCATCCAATAATACCATATTATATCTCATCACATCTATCCACCACATCACATCTCATCACATTCATCCACATCACATCTCATCACATTCATCCACATCACATCTCATCACATCCAATTACATCTATTCAGATCCTCATCACATCACGTCACATCCATCCTCATTACATCTCATCCATTCACATCTACCCATATCCACATCACATTACATCACATCTCATCCATTCACGTCTACCCCGATCCACATCACATCACATCACATCCATTCACATCACATCTCATCCATTCACATCTACCTCGATCCACATCACATCCATTCACATCACATCTCGTTCATTCACATCTACCTCGATCCACATCACATCACATCACATCTCATCCATTCACATCTATCCCGATCCACATCACATCACATCACATCCATTCACATCACATCTCGTCCATTCACATCTACCCTGATTCACATCACATCCGTTCACATCACATCTCATCCATTCACATCTCATCACATTATATTCACATCCATTCACATCCCGTCGCATTATATTCACATCAATTTATATCTCATCATATCATAATCACATCACATCACATCCATTCAGATATCATCACATCACATTCACATCCATTCACATCTCATCGCATTATATTCACATCCACATCTATTTACATCGCATCACATCTTATCCACATCTCATCACATCCACTCACATCTCCTCACATCACATTCACATCATATCACATCACATTCACATCTTATCACATTCACATCCTCATCCATTTACATTGCATCACATCTTACCCACATCTCATCATATCCACTCACATCTCCTCACATCTTATCACATCACATTCACATCTTATTACATTCACATCCACATCCATTTACATCTCCTCACATCACATTCACATCTTATCACATCACATTCATATCTTATCACATCCACTTTTAGTACGGTTTTCTACTTTTGATACCGATGGGACTTTTCTAAGTTTCTGCCAATTGCTTGGCCTAGTTAAAGGTACTTTTTCTTGATGTATATTTTCATATTCTTTCTCAAATTTCTCAAGTGAAATTTATTCAATATTCTTCTTTTTGAGTAAAAGATTCATGGGATCTACAAAAATCAATTCTATCCATATTTTCTAATAAATTTAATAATGCTCAAAATTTCACTTTTGATAAATACTCATAATTTGAATTATGCCAAAAATTCCTCTTTTACCATTTAATTTCTAGGATCTCAATTATCATGGAAATTTCTCTTTTTGCATAAAAAAAATTTACCAAAAATCCTCTTTTTTCATTTAATTACTTGATTCTCAAATATCATGGGACTTCCTCTTTTTGCATAAAAATAAATTTACCAAAAATTACTCTTTTACCATTTAAATACTTGATTCTCAAATATCATGGGAATTCCTCTTTTTGCATAAAAATAAATTTACTAAAAATTACTCTTTTACCATTTAAATACTTGATTCTCAAATATCATGGGAATTCCTCTTTTTGCATAAAAATAAATTTACCAAAAATTACTCTTTTCTCTTAATCAATTAATTAAGCATAATTATAAAAAATTATTTCTCATGAATATGATGAAAATCATTCTTTTTGCATAGGATGCCCAATCCTAGAATATGGTAGGAAGTCCTCTTTTAGCATTATGCATAAAAATAAGATATGTATTATTTTCTAAAAATTTAGCCATAGCTTTGCTACTATTAATGATCATTCTCAAAATTTTCTAAAAAATAAAACATTGTAATGCAAATATGATAGAAGATCTATTCTTAAACTTAAATCTAAACTATGAATTTGAATCATAATTTTAACCATAATCATAAACTTAATTATGATTATTCTACTAGATTAAGCTATTTCCATTATTTCTCTTTTTCCAATTTGATAGGATTATCACTTTCCCATTTAGAATCAATAAAATTAGTTTTTAACTACTTATAAATATTCTAAAAGAATTTACCATTATTTTGTTAACATAAAAGCATAAAAATACCATTTTCTTATCCTCTAGGTTAACAAGCTTAGAGTTTGATTTTGAAATAAGAATTTATCAATGAGAAGCATTCTTTACTAAAGAATTAGCCATAGGAATGACTATTCTTTTTAGAGAAAGAGATATACATAAGAAAGCATTGTAACTTTTCTTGATTACACATTAAAATTCTTAGGAAAAGCTTGATTTGAATTTAAAACAATCAATTAGAAACTTCTCAAGCTTGAGAGGGGTTGAGAAGAGAAGTCATTTGAGAATATTAACAAAAAACCATAAAATTCATTCTTACCTCTCAAGGATTAGCTTACTTCTTTTTCTAGAAGTGAATCCCCCAACCAATCAAATGGTTTAGCAAGTGGAGAAGAGAGCTCCAAGAGTTGTCGAAGAGAGAGAGAAGCTCCAAGCTCCCCTAAAGTAGAGGATTTTTAAGGGATAATAGAAAATATGATTATTTTAATGTAATACTGGCATGGTATAGCTCACAGATTTTTTAACAAAATACTAAGGGTCTATTTATAGGTGAGGGAGGCCACTAACCAAGTCCAACTAGGTTCTAGAATTTTCCAGGTTCAGTTTAACTCAATTTGGACAAGATTTGGACCAGTTTGGCTCCCTTTTTGATCCAGGAGAGAGGAGAGATAAAAATATCATAATTTTTTGAATTAAAAACCTTCCCACACATGTGAAGGAGGCACCTACCTCACAGGTCCCCCCCCTTCCTTACCAAGGTGTCAAAATTTCTTCATTTCAAAATATCTCATTTTTTTAGTAATATCTCTTAATTTTTAACCAATAAACCTTGTACTCAGTCAACGTTTCATCTTATGTGAGCATTTACTCATTTTTGGGTATTTTCTTTTATTCTTTGGATTTATCTCATCCCAACACTTGGATTAATCTTATTGGCCCCCCATAGGAACCTTAAATGGCCCATAGGAACCTTAATTGGACCATAATCCAAAAATTTCTGAAAATCTAGACCCTTAGCCTAAGGCCCCTTATATCATTTTTAATTGATTCCTAATGCACATTGGAAAGTTCATTTTGAACTTCTATTTGAAACCATTTTAGACACTACGAGGATTTTTTATATCCAAAGATATCTCAATTTTGGATTATCTCTCTCTAGGGTAAAATAAGATCTTTCTTTTATTTCAGAGAGGAAAATAATTACAAGAACAGAAGGGGAGGTTCTTACACCTTTACACCTCAAAAGCTGGAGGGAGGAATCTTACACATATTTAGGCATCTATATTTTTGTAAGGCTAAGGCCTTATACCTTTGTACATACCAGATAGTATTTTTATAATTTTGGTAGGCCCAAGACTTTATATTAATGCTTGCTATATTTTTGTAGAGCTTGCATGCTCATAAACTCAAAAGTACTTGTGCTTTGTTTTTAGAATTATGTTTTTAGAAAGCAAGTGCTTTTTCTAATACATATAAATATGGATGAGTGGTACAAGGGCCACACTCGGTACAAGGGCCACACTCATCCCATGGGAGATTCAACCCAATCTTGTGTCGACGGTGATCTCTACTTTATTCTCCATCTCTCTCTTATTTATTTAATTTGGTTTATTAAGGTTTATGCTTCTAATTGTTGCAAGTATATGTTATGCTCTAATTTTTGTGTTGAGAAATTAGAATTCCTTCTCCAAGGGCCTTAGAGGTTCTTACATATATATATGTGATGGAAAAGCCCAATCTAGTACCTCACATGTGCTCATGTGCATGTTCTCGTACCCTGTGATAGGTGACGAGGCGCATGCATGGAGGGTCTCTGGGAGAATTGATTAGATGAAGGTGATAATGGCTGAGTAGCTGAGAGGTTCATCGCACAGGCCCAGAAACTATTAACAAGAGGTGAAAAGGTATGTCTGCAAGTGTCTTCTGAGTTGGTGAAGAGCTAGATTGAATTGTTCTCTTTTTGTAGTGTAATTATCTACTACTCAGGTAAGATTCCCTTGAAAGCTAAGGTAGCGCGATGGTTACAAGCTGAGGTCTTGCATGAGATTGTAGTATCTCATGTCTTTTATCTTGGCAAAGGCTTCTTTAATGTTTTTTTTAATAAGATGCAAGCGGTCCCTAATCTTTTCGCTGCTAGAGTCCCTCTGTTCATGGATCATAGGCTTATGCATGTGATTCCTTTTGATCCTTTCTTTGATGTCAACAAAAGTTTGGTCGAATCCTGCCTTGTATGGGTTGAAATCATTGGGTTGCCGCCATGGCTTTGTTCTGCCTTGAAGGATGTTGCCAGCACAATTGGGCCAGTAGTGTATTTGCCCAAGGATGATGCTAGCAATAAGCAAGGCAATAGTGTCTGTATTTCTTGGAACAGAACAGTTGAAACCCCTAAATCAGTAGAGTTGGATTTAGGTGAATTAGGAAAGTTGGAGTTGAAGTTGAAATTTGGTCCCTTTCCTGGTGCATGCTTTAAATGTGGGGGTTTCGGGCATAGTGCTAGGAACTGTGGTAAAGGAAACATGGCAAAAGCGAAGGATGAAAACTCAGACAAGTCAGAGAATGAAAAGAAAAGGGGGGAGGTAGAGGCGGATAAGGGTAAAGGACCAGGGGACAAGGGTAAAAATATTGAAGAGAACATTGAGGATTATGGGGGTGAGGGTGGTCGGAAGAAAGTAAAGGGGATAAAGAATGTGAGACAAGCTAAGCATGTGGCTAGGAAAAAAGCAAGTGGGGTTGGGGCATGGATTAATCAAGGCAGTAATCAATCTGGTGGCTTGAGTCCTATGATGTATTCTTATCCTTTTGATCCATTAGGGGATGATGATAGTGGAACTTCTACTGTTCAAAAATTTAATTGGCGGGTGGAGGAAGCTTGGAAGGGGATTCAAAAAGAAGAAGATCAAGGGGGTAGTGAGGAAGAGGTGGAAATGGTTCCTGAAACAGCCCTCTCATGAATTCTATTAAAATAAGTGTGTGTTCGAATATTAAGGAGATAAAGGATAAAAAGAAGAGTGTTGTTTTTTGGAATCTAATTAAGGAGTGGGATTTATCTATCTGTGCTATTCAAGAATATAAGGATATAGAGGTCATTACCCTCCATATCTTGATGTGGAGAATAAGGCTCACATGCTTTTCCTCATCTTCTCTATGAATGATGGCATCTAAGGACTTGAACTCCTTGGGATAAGATTTTTTAATCAAAAAGTCCAATAATACCTTTTCCATTTCACAATGGAACACACATGTCAGCATCAGTAAGCTGGGGGAATAGTAGCTTGGCCTCCATGAAGAGAGAGAGAGAGAGAGAGAGAGAGAGAGAGAGAGAGAGAGAGAGAGAGAGGATGGGAGGGCAAGGGAGAGATAATCCAAGAAACTTAAATATTTAAATTAAAAAAATTAGGGTTAGGTTTAGGTTTAGGGTTACATTTAGGGTTATAATTAGGGACTAAAATGTGCTTAAATATATAATTTATAAATTAATTATTAGGTGGCACAAAAAAATTGCTTTGTTATGTAATTATACAACCTACAATTCTCATCTCATGTTCAATCAAGTATGAATGTAGACACACATATGCCTTTGTGAGGAAACACATCCAAATTAGGAAGGCCTTGTTGTTCAACAATGGGAAAATTAGGGTATTGGTCATCTCTCAGAGTTCTTCTAGTAGTTGCCATTAGGTGAAACACTCTTGCCCTTTACCTTTGTCTTGAGACATAGCTCCTTCTCCTCTTAAATGTTTAGCTAAATTGGTCCATTCAAATCTATGTGGACCAATGCCTACAACATCTCTAACATGATCCATTTATTTCTTTCTGTTTATAGATGACTATACAAAGTAAACTAGCCACTTATGTTATCATGACATGGCTAGCCATCTACAACAAGAAAGGGGGGGATGGTAAGGATAAAATGATTCTATGCATTTAATGTATCTCATGAGTATAAGAAATTAAGAGGTATATATTAGTAAGTGAGAAGACAAAATTTATCAAGTTACATGATCCTCTACACCACTTAGTATATCCCAAGTAATATAGCGACATAAATGAGTATAAGAAATCAACCGGCACACACATCAATCAAGGAGATGAAACAAATCAAGTTAAATGAGCCTTTTCACTTAGTGTATCCCAAGAAATACAGACATGAATAATAGAGGTGGACATAGCAAGCAAGGGGCAAAAAAGGTGTCGGTCAAATGATCCTATGGGCTTGGTGTATCCTAACAAATAAACTTATAAAGACTTGTAAGGATAAGATATATTTCTCTCTTTGTCTCTCTCCCCCTCTCTCTCTCTAACCTGATCTTGCTACGACATCTCATGAGAGAGAGAGAGAGAGAGAGAGAGAGAGAGATGGCAGCAAGAGCAGGTTAGAGAGAGAGAGAGATCATATAGTGAGAGCATAGAGTAGTCACTTGCATTGACCTATGTCTATGAGAATTTTTGGTCCTCTATAGAGGAACACACACAGAAAGGAGGTGAATGTAATCAGATCAAATGAGCCTCTACGCTTGGTCTATCCTAAGGAAGAGTCTGAGAGGGGGAGAGAGAGGGGGGACAAGGGAGAGAGAGAGAGAGAGAGAGAGAGAGAGAGAGAGAGAGAGAGAGAGAGAGAGAGAGAGAGATTAAAGCATCCACTTGCATGCACAAACCTATGTCTACATCAAGTTTTATGTCCTCTACAGAGGCATACACTGATAAAGGAGGTGAAACTGGTTAGATTAAATGAGCTTGTATATGCTTGGTATATCCCAAGAAATGGGTACATAAATAATGAAGATTATATTATAACAAAGGGGTCTAAACAATGAGGGATAAATGATCCTATGTGCTTTGTGTATCCCTATATATATATATATATATATATATATATATATATCACTAGGGATAAGGATCAAATGATTCTATACATTTGACATATCCCAATAAAGAGAGATAAAACAATTTATAGTGACAAACAACACAAGACCATGCAAAGGACAAGCTTGATATGATAATAAATAGTATGGGGAGAGAGAGAGAGAGAGAGAGAGAGTATAAGTCCACAAAGCAATCGTGGAAGTTGAGTCCTCCTAATGATGCTGCCATGCGAGCCATGAGCATGAGAAGCCCCCAAAGTGACTATAGAACTATTATAAGATTGGTTATCCAAGCATTTTGTGGAAAAGGAAGAAAGGCTTCCAGGGGTACCATTGTGTAGGCTTTTGGTGAACCCAACAACGATAAGGACCACGGATGATCATCTACTAAGAGAGCTCGAGGAGATTTTTGATCAGCATGGGTATGTGCATACACAAGGTGAATTTATTGTGTCAGAGAGTTTTCTAGGAGAATAACTACTGGAATTTAACCCTCGAGAAGTAAAATTGTAAGGTCCCTCCCAAGCCATGTATGTATGTGTCTCTTTTAATATATATTTCAATAAGGAAAGAGAGTGTAATTAGAGAAGAGTGAGACAACAAGGCTAGAAACATTAGGAAAGTGTTAGAATAAAAATATTAGCTCCAAAAATCCTAAAAGAAATAAGAACATAAGAATAGTTCTATTAAGAGATAAGTATCTCCAAAAATAGAATTTCGAATTTAGGTGATAAGAGGTCATATTTAGAGTACTTTTACACATTTAGAGTCCATGCGTACTAAAAATGTGGAAAAACAATGCGTTTCTAAAGATGGCGCATTTGTGGCTATATACAGACGTTTTTACCTATTTTGCTCACATAGGCTTGTAGACCAGATGCCTTCCCGTTCTTTTGACTGGCTATATGACTATATTCTGAGTTTTTATCAGAGAGTTTTGGTCAAAATAATTTGCTGCTTCTGTCAGGGTCTCTACACATAGAAAACTGTGAGAAGGCAGCAACATAGCCTCAAGGTAATCCTAGAGTTTGAGATGTATATATCCCTTCATTCTTATCTAATATCTTAGAAAAGAAGCTTATATTGCTATGGTCTTTCGGAGGAAGAGACCAAAACTCTATAGCTTTTCTTTTAGAGAAAGAATAGTATGCCGTAGCCCTGTAAGAGAAGGCTATTTTGCCATAGACCTTAGAGAGAAGAGTCACAGTATGAGTAAGAGAAGATAAAGCTTGGAGATGATTGGATGATTTAAATCATAAGAGAAGGTATTAGAAGACTCTATTCTCATATGTCAAGTTCTAAAGCTCTTGTTAACGAGCAAAGGCAACGATAAACAACAAATTTCTATAAGGTATATACATATTTTATTTTTCAATTATATATCATTCTTAGGGGTTGAGGTATGGCCCCGGCTTCTCTATTGATTATAGTGATCTATTTGATTGATGTACTATTTAAAGTTTGTATTCTTTTAAACAACAGCATATGCCTTAAAAAAGAATGTCTTATCGCAATCTCAAGTTGAAATGCTAAAATCTTTGTGAAAAGGATTGTTTTCTTAAGAAGGTAACATGGATTCTAGTCCTATGGTTTAGTGAGTAAATGGATTGTTATCTTGGTTAAATTAAGATACAAGTAAAACTCTCCCTGCCTTGACGCTGCCCCGTTCTTGTGCTTGTATAGCCGGACGGCGGAGACGTTAGTAAGGCCCGGAGTTGGCCCATGGTATCCCTCATACCATTGGGAGAATGAGGTTCGCCGATTGAGGCGAGTGATTGTGATGCTGCCTAGTTCTGAGGGCCCAGGCTAGTGCGGTGAACTAGCCCACCCTAGTGCGTAGACATCCCTCTAAGGGGCGGGAGGATCGAGCGATGGAGCCTAAGAGGGCGACAGGCCGGCTTGAGTCCTCGCCAGCGGCGGCCGACGATGAGGTGTATGGTCCCATAGGGTTTTGCCCAGCATGTAGAGGCTGGAAGGCCGAATTCTAGATCATCGACGGTATAAACAAAAAGAATAAGAGAGCCGGTTTGGTTTGTATGAAATTGATTCATGTATAAACTTTTCTTTTAAATCTTATCTTGGCATTATTGTACTGTGAAAAAAGGCTGTTTTAATAAACCTTGTGAAAAGGACCTTAATTAAGGAACATGTTTATTTATGTCAAACAGTGTGGTAGGATTAATTAGAAAACAGTGTGGTAGGATTAATTAGAAAACAAATTGACGCGTGAGTAGGGTGGAAAGTGGGAGGATGGAATGCCCCGACGACACCATCCTACGGACGGGTAGACCCGATTAGTCGGGTAGCTTTCCAACATATTAAGTGAAAGCCTTACGTTAGATAAATAGGTTCTCGGGCAAATCTATTCTAGAAGACTAGGCCAGCGCGGCGGCGGCTGTGCCTTGCATGGATGAGAAAAAAAGCATTGCCTCTAGAAATCAAGTCTTGTAATTGCCCAATTTATGATCAATTACCCTATGGGTGATTTGATTTTTAGAAGACCACGCTCCCCCCTGCGGGATAGAATTAGGTCTTACCTATGAATCGTATCCTTGAATCTCTGCATGGTCAAGGTGTCGATGAGTAGGAAATTTTCTCCAAGTTAAGACTTAGTGGACTATCTTTAGTGTTTCCCCTATTTTGGAAGGAGGGGAATCTTACAAAAATGGGCTAATGGATTTTGGACAAATTCCATCGTTTCAATATGGCGGTATGCATATCTCCTTATCTTTATTTTATTAATGCTATTTTATTTTGTGGTTTTTACACATGATGACGATTGTGTAATGTGTTTCTATAATTTGCAGACGATTGATTCACAGAGGTGGAAACACCTTCATAAAAAGAAACTTATCGTATGGGATGGAAACCACAGGGTGGTTGTATGGACTAATGCGATATTTAAAAGTAAGTACAACTTATCTCAATGCTTTACTCTTTTGTTTACATTACCTATGTTGGTTTGATCTTGCCTTTGATTGTAAATTCCTTGAAAGGTATCCGTTAGTTTGTTGTCGTGTCATTACCTTCACTAAGGAAGAGGAGACTGAGCTATTAATGTACCTAGCAAACTTGAACAGGTGACTTCATGAATTGACCTAAATTTATTGCATATATTTTATAGTGTAGCATGTCTTTGACCTTGTATGAGGTACTTTAAGCAGAGTGACATGCGTGCATGTGCCTTAAATGATGGCCCATTTAATGCAAAGGTTTGGGCTTGCCAACCCAACCACCTTACTCGATAAGCTCACAGACAAGGAGCGAAAATGGGCTGAACTCATTACGGCACGTGATAAGCACAAGCCAAGGTCAAGATGGTATAAGGTTCCCACATGACCTTGTTGTGCCAATTTGTATTCCAGGTATGCTATTTTTTCTTGCCTATTTGTAGCAATTGCTTTACTTTTGAAACTTCACATCTTAATATATGAAGCTTTAATGCTTGAGTGAAATAGGAGGAGTTCAAAACAACATTGCCTAGTGGAGGCAATCGCACATAAGAAGAGGAGAAGGCATACCAAATGAATTTGAAAGGATGTAGAAAAGATTTTCACCAAAAGGGGGTATCTCTTGGTGGCCATTTCCAATCCTGCCAATGGAAAGGGATTCTTTGATGTAATTTTCAAATACCAAGAATGGAACGTGAAAGGCCAATAATTAACCATGGACAAGTTACAACTTTTGGGGCACTCAATCTTGCCTGAGAGAAAGTAAGTGTCAAATACATAAAGTTGAAAGAACATGCATATATCTCTCTTGCACACAACCCTTATAATTTTATTTTAATTACATCAGGAAGGAAAAGATTGTACAAGTAATTGCGGGTGGAAAACAAGCAATGATAGATGCAGGTTATGGTCATAGTGACCATACATTCCGATATTTCTTGTGTAAATTTGTTTATTGGTATTTCTTGAAACAAAAAACATTGGAGATATTGCTTGGTATTGACTATGAGTCTACAGAGGTTCAAAAGGCTCATGAGGATGCAGTGGATCTTGGAGCTAAACCATTCTTGACTTAACTCGAGTGCAAAAATAAGCATTTTGCACATGCGTTTGGATCATGGCTTTCTATTATGAAGCCTTCTTATTCAACAGATGCTATGCCACACATGATGTCAACCGCATGACGAGTTTTATATAGGTATGAAACGAACATACATTAGTACTTTGAATATGTATACATTATATTTATGCTGACATATGTTTGAATAGGTGGTGGCTAACATTTGAAGAGCAAGTTGTTGTCCCTTCCCTCCACCATCCAGCCAAAGAATGGGTCACTAGTGAGGTGGAAGAGATAGGCATTTATCTTGAGATTTGGATTAAAGATCTCATAGGGACCCAGAGGAATGGGAATTGTTCCCGTGGTGGCTGGAATATGAAAACAACACATATTCACCCAAAGAGAAAGATTTGTGGACAAGTAAGTGAAGTATTCATTTCTTTACAACAATGCATATTGACATCATATAATAATGACAAGTATTGGCGTAGGGCTTCATGGAAGTAAAAGCTCCAAAGATAAAGCAAAAGCATGTGTCACAAGGCAAAGGCAAAGAGCAAGTACCAGAAAAGCTCCAAAAGTGTAAGAGGCCTCTAACAAAAAAGGCAAAAACTCAAAAGAAGAAGAGGAAAGGCCAACAAGGGGAGTCAAGTAGTGAAGAAGAGAGAGAGAGAGAGAGAGAGAGAGGATTCTCCATCGGAATTTTGCCCATTAGAGAAGGAAGATGAAGTGCAATCCGAATCTAGGCATTCGACAAAAAGACAATCGAGATCTCGAGCATCGCACTCCAATAGGGATATAGCTAGTTCTGCTGGTCCTCCACCTAGTAAGTTGTTCTCTTTCTAAGAATCATTTTAATCATTGCAAGTTTCATGCAACGCTCTTTTCTTGGGTTTTTAATATTCTATTTTGATTAAAAATAGCTTCTCAAGATATTCATCCATGACATATGATGATAGAAGAAAGCATAGTGTATGTGGCCAACACAATTCTTGGAGGATCTAGTTCATTGTGAGTGTATCAATTATTCAAACAATTGACCTTGACATTTCATGATTGTTTGGAGGAGGGCCACACATATGGCAAAGTTTATTGGGGGTCTCAACAAGTATGGGAGTATTGTTCATTCGGCCATGGCAGTTTTCAAGGATGCTCTTTAGTGAGGGGGCAGATTTCCCAACATGATTGATTGTGGATCCGGATTATCCCGTTGTGCTTAGAGGGAATGCTTGGACGAAGGAGCTTGTGGTTGCAACATGTGTGTTAGCCAATGAGTTTTTAAAAGATAACAGGACATTTGTTCACAGCAAGCAATCTTAATCATCTTCCAATCATTGTGGAGGTCACGAAATCTCACAATCTCTCTCTTTGGTGGACACTGTATCTAGAGATGCAAGGAGCTTACCACCACCATCAGATTGATGATGATGGAATTGAGAAGGTGACCTATACAAACTATGTTTACATATAAGTATATAATAGTTTTATCAATGGTTTGAACAAAAAATGTCTAACTTGTAAATGTGGGGTAGGTGCCCATTATACTTATTAGAGTTTTTGTATGCAATCCACCAAGTATATATAGCCCAACATATGGCATGCAAGAAGATGCTCCGACATTGTATAAGCATTGAGAGGATGATTTTCTATTCCATGAAATTGAGTTGGGAGGTATTGAAGACATGCGTGAAGACCTCACTGATAATAAATTCATTGGCAAGGAGACAGAGGCATTGCAAAGGGCACAAGTGGAACCTATGATGGCAACTCTGTGACCTTTCCCACCATATAATCAAGGTCTTAGGCTATATGCACATCCCTCCCCATCTATGCCACCTCCATTTTGTCCACTACCATCCAATGCACCATTTCCTTACCATGTTCCTCCACGTTTTATGCCAATTATGACATATCCTCCAAATTGGATAGCACCATCACAGCCCCTTCCTTCTCAAGGGCCACATAACAGAATCAAGAGCTCGAGTATGCCTCTACATACTTGAATGACTCTAGGAATGGAGGTTTTATTTTTCCCTACAATTCTCATGACATCTTCTTTTGTTATTTATGAATGACTAGGAATGGAGGTTTTATTTTGTTATTTTGAACTATATTCTTATGGCATCTACTTTTGAACTACGATTCTCATGCAATATTCTTTTGACATTGTATGAATGAGACTCTAGCAATGGAGGGTTTATATTGATATTTTGAATCATCAATTATAGTTTGCATGACATTATCTATTGTAATTGTTTTATATTAAGGGTTTAAATTGATATTTTGAATCATCAATTGTAATTTGCATGACATAATCTATTGTAATTGTTTCATGCATGGAGAGAGGGAGAGGGAGGGGAGGGGTGTATCTTGTACCTTGTATAGTAATTTTGAGTTGCATCAAGAGATAAGGAGTTAGCACAGGGGTGTAAAGAGATAGAAAATAAGACAGGGGGTTTAAAGAGAGAGGGAGACCATGGATGTAAGAGTGAAAGAGGGTCCTAGGGAGAGAGTGCGAGAGGAGCGGTGAGGGAGTGAGAGTAGGGAGAGAAAAAAGCGCTCACCATTTTGGAGGAATCGCGCTTGCTGAAAAATGCTCTTAAAAAAATTTCCCCCTTAGCGTAGCACATGGGTTTAACAAAAGGGGTTTTTTTAATCCTATTTTTACACATTTTTTACATACAGAAGGGTACCATTTAAAGGGGGT
Source organism: Cibotium barometz (assembly GCF_041138505.1). Lineage (NCBI taxonomy): Eukaryota > Viridiplantae > Streptophyta > Polypodiopsida > Cyatheales > Cibotiaceae > Cibotium > Cibotium barometz. The sequence continues at coordinate 18,253,635 of NC_141083.1, forward strand.
ATTTACAGATTGAATAGAAAAATGGTGTGTTTTATTCATGAAAAAATTACATATAAGGAGTTTTTTAATTAGGCCTTGAACGCACGTGATATAGAGAGTTTACATATAGTGACCCCCCCTGAGTGCTGGTGGATAGAGATTTAAAGGAAGGACTGGTGAAACTGATCCCTAAGTAGAATGCTTGTGACAAGTTCAATCATTAGAGGCCTATCACTTTATTGACTATCATATATAAAATCTTAGCTAAATTCATTGCTATTACAATATCCTCTGCTTTACAGGAGAATATTTTTTAAAAGCAGCATGGCTTTATCAAGGGGAGATCCATCTATGATAACATCTTTTCTGCAATGTTGGGTAGGGATGTGGCCATAAAGACTAAACAAAATGCATCCTTCTGCAACTAGATTTGGAAAAGGCATACAATAGGGTGCACTGGTCCTTTGTGGGTAAAGTAATGGATACATTTCGGTTTGGGTCCAAAATGGCTACTTGTATATTTACTCTTACCCAGGGGAACAAGTCTGGGCCTACCGCTAAATGGTAGAGTGGTGGGAGGATTTGAGATCTTTAGATCTGTGAGACAAGGTTTCCCCCTTGCTCCTCTTGTTTTTGCCATTCTCACCCTTTGATTAAATCTCTTGAGGTGGCTTCCTCTGATGGGAGGGTGAAGGGCTTGAAGTTATGTGATGGGGAGCAATTGGTAATACAATGTTTTGTTGTGATGACTCCTTACTTTTTTTGGAAGCTCATAATAATAATGTCAGATTGGCTTTAGATATTATACAAGAGTTTGTTGATGCTTTAGGATCCAAATGTAATATTCACAAGTCTAAATTGATCAGTTTTTCTGAGGACAATAACTTTGATCTGGAAAGATGGGGTTGTGAGGTGGTGAGGAGAGGTCAGATTGTAAGATATCTTAGGGTGCCCTTGGGGGTAGAAGTGACAAATAAACAACTAATTGGTTGGGCTTTAGAGTAGTTTTTTGTGAAATTAAAGAAGTGGGAAGGTATCAGGGTCCCTTTCCATGATAGGGTGGCTATATGCAACACAATATTGAATGCCTATATTATGTTTCTCTTCCTTGTGCTAGACTTTGGAAAAGGGCACTGGCAAAAGATAATCAGACCTATTAGAGATTTTGTATGGAGGAATGGTGACTCTAACAAGAGGGTTCTTGCCTAGCTTGCTTGGGATAATAATTCTATTAATCAAACATACAGACCAACACATTTAATTGCATTTATGCATAAAATAATTAACATCCATTCTAGTATCACAATCCTGCATAGTGAGGAACCAATGATCTTGAGAGGGGCATGGGAAAACACTTTACCCTTCCAACTTAGACCCTGCCACACTCCATCCAAATACACAGCTGAACATTCTACCAATTCCTTTACCATCTTAGTTTATATTTCCTTTTGATTGAGACATTTAGGCAGAAACACAGCCAATCTGGCAATGGTATGGGAAGGGAGATGGACAGTTGTTTCAGTTGATTTAGTCTCTGTGGTCTACTATTATATGAGCTTTTCCAGGGGGGTCATTTGCAGACATATTGGGCTATGCCTAACATCTGGGATATTGTTGTGCAAGGCATCAGAAGGTAGAGGGTGAAGATCAAGATGACTTGGTATGGCCCTAGAACACATAGGTTGTATAAGAAAGTCAAACAAGAACCTTCACACATATCAATATGAAATACCAAAATAAATTGCTAATCGTGTGATACCTCACATCGGTGACCTTCACACAATTACACCAGTCTCAATACCAAGTGTAAAATTCATTGCAACTATTTGTGAAAGGAGTCGATCAGGGGGCAGAGTGTGTAGCAAGGGCATGGTATGGAATTCATTGAGATTCTTCTACTGGGATGATTCTTGTACTTAACCAAATATCTGACATAAACATTGCCATTATGAGTTGTAGTTTGCTCTCACGATCAAGAACTAAAATTTCTATATCAGCCTCCTCTAGGAGAGAGGTGGGTCATCATCAATGGGAGTAGAAGGTGGTGTACCTTTAAAGGGTCTAAGTAGACTAATGTGAAAGGAATTATGAATATCCCAATGGTCAGGAAGGGACAAACGATAAGCATTGTCATTGATCTTAGCAGTTATTCTAAAAGGCCCATAAAATCATGGATATAATTTAATGGCTGGGTGTTTCTTAACAGACTTTAGTCTGCGCTTTTCTATGCGAAGCCAAACTAAATCATTTTCCTCAAAAGTTTTTGGTCTTCTATGCTTGTTAGCATGTTTAGTGTAAGCTTGTTGAGTCTTAAGAATAGACTCATGAGCTTCAGCCAAAATTCAGTTATGAGTCACGATAAAATTATCGGTCGTCGTGCTAGAACTTCATGAGAAAGTCTAGTAATTGGAGTTGGAAGTTTCTTACCATAGACAATCTCAAAAGGAGCTTTTCCAGTGGTTGTATGAGGTGTGTTATTATATGCAGATTGCAAAAGATGCAAATATTGATCCCAATTTGCAGGAGATGAGATAGTGTAAGACCACAAAAAATCTAGAATAGTGTTGTTTGTGGCCTTAGTTTGTCCATTACTTTCGGATGATATGCAGAACTAAAATCAATCTTTGTGCCTAAGTTTGAAAACAATCCCATCCAAAAATGATTACAAAATCATAAATCACGATCTAAAATAATGATTTTAGGTAATCCATGATTTGTGAAGACAGTTTTGATAAACAATTGTGTAGCATGTGAAGTATTCAATGTTTTACGACATGCAATGAAATAAGCTTGCTTACTAAACCTATCCATAATTTTTCGTATCATATCTTTGAGAATATATGGTAGGTAAACCAGTTATAAAGTCCATAGAAATTTCTTCTCATGGTGCCGCAGAATGGGTAAGGCATGAGTAGCCCATACTATTTCCTTTCGTATCTTTAACTCATTGACATATCACACATTCCGATATAAAAGAAGAAACATCATGTTTTAATTGTAGCCACAGTAAAAATATTCTTCTATGGTGCGAAGAGTAGTGAGAATGCCATGATGACCAACATATGGGGGACGATGCATCTCTTCAAGAATAAAAGATCTATAAGGAAGTGTAATGCATAAACGATTTTGAAAAAAAAAGAAACCATCATTATATGCATAATCATGAAGAGGCCACCAATTATTAGTTTCTAACTTATGCCAAACATCAGAAAAATCAGGATCTGTAACATATGAATCATGCATATCATGCAAAGAATGAATGTCAGCACTGAAATGTTTGAAATAGAAGGTCGACTAAGTGCATCAGCCACTACATTCTCTTTACTAGGTTGTCGACTAAGTGCATCAGCCCCACCACTACATTCTCTTTACTAGGTTGATATTAGATAAGAGGATGAAAACTTTAAATAAAAGATGCCCATTTAATATGGCGGTCTGAGATAAGAGGTTGATTAAGAAGATATCTAATTCTTTGTTAGCCAGTCTTAATCAACATCACTACAAGGGATTGGGCTCATACCCGCGCTCTTAGCCGCTAAAAATGACTTGTGAAGAAAAGTAGCGGGCCCGTGTATCAGCGCGTGTATGATCGCGGCCAGAGACATGCGTGTAAAACCGCGTGTAAAGTACCTCTCAGACGCGCGTATACACGGGTGTATAGCCGCGTTTTTTTATACTGACGCGTTAATACACGCCCCTATACACGGTTCTTATGATATTAGACGCGCTTATACACGGGTGTATAGCCGCATCCTGTTCAGTTCCCATGTCCCAGACGCGTTTTTACTTGCGTGTATACACGCGTTATTGCCAGTTTATACGCGTTAATACACGCGTAATTTCCAGGGTATCCGCGTAGATACACGCGAATTTTAGCAGTTTTGATGCGTTTATACACGCGAACAGAGAGTTTAAAAAAAAATCCAGAGAGTGCTATTTGGTGCCTGAATACTGTTCCAGCATTCCAGCACCCAATAGCACTCTCTGGTTTAGGGTTTTTGGTGCATTAGACCATCCCATTAGACCATCCACGAAGAACATATGCACGAGGGAGATTAAGACAAGAACGACATGAATGCATACATTGTCATTACACGATTCAAGACAGACATGAATGTAATACTATCGATCAATCAATTCAATATTACTATCAAAATTTCATACATGTATACAAGGGAGTCCATATCTCGAAGTAGCCCATGATGGCTTGAGTTTACAAAAAAATATATACAATCACATCCTAAATATGGAATGTGATACTACAAGTCTGAGTACTACTCAGACCCAGATGATGACTCGGTGCTCCCCCCATGCTCAGATGAGCTCGCATCGGTCGGAATGTCCGAGGAGTAGTGCTCACGTCCACCCTCTGCAGCGGCGGTCGGTGGATCATCAGCAGCTTGTGCCTGTTCAAGTAATATATAGTATATAAGTATATATATATGCAATTCAATAAACCAAAACCATTCGTTACGAATTTTCAAGTACCTGTCGACCGTATGGTCTCATGGCCAACTCAAACTGCGCGTCCGTAATACGTCCCTCGGCTCTGAAGATGGCCCACGTGTCACGTCTGCTATGCCGGCGAGCATACGCAGTATCGTGGGTTGTGGGCTTCCTCCCCGTAACCCGTCGCTGTATCATAATCAACACAATTTGTAAGATTAAAACAATTCATAGAATCAATGAATTAAGTAAACAATCAAATAAAGTGACAGGATACTTACGAACTCTGCCTCCCATGACTCGACGCCGCCAGATCCGAAATGCGAAGATCCAACGGTCTCCATCTGGATCCGTCGTGCCTCCACATGCTGCCTGCTCTTCACGCCACCCTCTGCTCGTTTCTTTGCCTCCTTCCACTCGCGTTTGTGCGCAGTGGCAGGTTTCTCGGCAGGATAGCCACCCGCAGCTACATTTAGCCGGTCATCGTACGCGAGTTTTTTAAGGTGAGATCTTTTATTACTTAAGATCTCCCTTATTCGCGTCCTTCCCCATACATCCGAGAATGTAGCATGTGGGAGATTGGGGTACCGACTGTGTACAGCCTCTATCACCTCCCCAACTAATCGGCTATTTTGATCTTTAAATTTAATAAAACAATTTCTATATGAGTTTGATACTACCCCACGCATGTACTCCATTACCTCCCTCCCCCTCGCATCCATCACTATCCCGCCCCTATCCGTCACATCATAGCAAACCACTCTCTCCATCTCTCTCATCTCCTCCTCTTCCGAACTGTCTCCTCTAACTCTTCTCCCTCTATCTCCTCTCTCACCCCGTGCCCTACTACCTCCCCCACCTCCCCCACCTCCCCCACCAAAGCACCCGCCGCATCCTCCACTCCCACTCTTCCTACTGCTGCGGGTGGAGTCACGACTGGGGGATTGTCTACGTGACGGTGGCTGTGAGCCCTGACGTGACGGTGGCTCTGAGGGAGCACGTGATGGTGGCTGTGAGGGTGTACGTGAGTGTGTCTGGGACGAGGTATGTCTCCTCGGTGGACGTGGAAGAGGAGAAGCTGCATGCCGTCTCGTCGGACTCGGAGGAATAGACGGCACTGGAGTGCCCTGGATACTCGCGGTAGGGGTATAGACACTAGGCAGGGAAGGAGGGGGATGGGCATACATATACTCTGTAAGCTCAACCGGACCAGGTTGGCGCCCAAAGTGATTCATCATCTCCATCAACCAATTGCTGTACGCAAATGGATCGGATGAAGAACCTGGAATATCCATAAAGAACCTGCAACAAACATCATCATGTACATCACAAGCTGTCTCTTGACTCACACATTGTCATTACACAAGTCAATTGCCTGCAAACCATGAAATCTGAAACGCCGCAGTTTTCTGTCTGCAGAAACGCGTGTATACACCCGTCAAAAAACGCGTGTATACACCCGGCCAAAAACGCGTGTATATGCGTGTGAAAAAACTCTGCAGACAGGTTACACGCGCTTCTACACGCGTCTGTACACGCGAGCTGCGAAAATTTTTTTTCGAAAAGACCGACCCCCCGACAAAGACAGAATGTCCTTATAAAAGGACCAGCCATTGTCGCCCCTGTCAGGATGCAGCAACCCAATCGTGTGCAAAAAGACAAACCCAAAGAGCAAAGAGCAAAGTAAACAAATCTGACAAAAGAGACAAGGCACAGGACAAAGTGACTCACCTCTGAAAAAGTGAGTCCTCTCTGCTCCTTCTCTGCTCCCTCCTTCTCCCGTGTGTGTGCTCCTTTCTCTGCTCCCTCCTTGCTGTTGGAAGAGGCGAAAATAGGCGAAAACGCATGCACTGTTGATTTCTAAGTTCAAAATCTATATTTGGGGAAGGCGGGCTATTTTTAGTTTAAATATGCCGCCGCGTTTATGTTCACGTTTATAAACGCAGGTATATTCGCGTGTATAGGATTTTAGCTGCGTTTATACACGCATTTGGCAGAAATTAGCCGCGTGAATACACGCGTTTTTTAAGAAGTAGCCGCGTTTATACACGGAAGTTTTAGGAGATAGCCGCGTGAATACACGCGATTTTGTGCTTTCATTAAAAATATGTGATGAGTTTGTATTTTCTGGTTTGTACACAGGATGTCATCAACCTCTTCAAGCAGTTCTGGGGAAGATGAGACAATGCGTCATCGTAATCGCGATGTGTGGTTGGGACAACGGATCAAATGTATGTGCAATCGATGTCAAGGATGCATTGTACGAGCACGTCGAATCACCTTGAATCACATCTCCATGTATGGAGAATGGAATCAAACAGGTTTAGAGGTGAGTAGATGTAAATTGATGGTATTCAAATGACTCATGGTATCCAAATTAAATTAATAGAGTTGTAACATATAATTTGATAAATTGAAGCAGGATGCAGTACCACACCCTAACATGGTACCCTACGCGCGACGAGAGCACGTAAAGCGTCGACGAGATGATGCTGGAGCTTCGGGATCTATTGTTAGAGATGAGTGGAAAGGGACGACAATAGCCCTGCACCCCACGAAGTTGTGGAAGAGGAGGTGCTTGATGATATGGTGCGGAATCTTTTTAAGGATGATCCCAAAGGTATGGACGACGATGATATGGAACAAGAGCATCTTTATAAAGCTTCATCGACACCGGTGTTTGAAGGGTGCACATTCTCAGTTTTACGTGCTTCCCTTGAACTACTTAATATACAACCTTCCACCATCAATGGCGATCAAGAAGGGACATCTTATGTTATCCCTTCTAATTCCAGGGAAACATAAAGTCAAGCATATGGATGTTTATCTTGAACCACTGATTGATGAGTTGGAGGAACTATGGAGAGGTGTTGCGGTGGTGGACATTAGTAGGCCTCCCTCCTCTCGACACTTCGACTTAAAAGCAGTGTTGATGTGGACAATGCATGACTTTCCAGGATACAGCGATTGTTCTGGTAAGAATTCTAATTACCTCCCTACTCTATTACTATTGGCTATATATATTAATTAGACGGTTTGACTTTATTATTCTAACTTTTATTTATATTTTAACAGGTTTGAAAACATCGGGTAAACATGCATGTCCTATTTGTGGTCCTTCGTTAGTACATGAGTATGCTGATGGTTTGTGTAAGACTATATTCGATAATCATCATCGATTTCTCCCCTCAGATCATCCTAAATATGTTGCTAGTAAGAGTAACATTCCTCCACAAACACTTCGTGCAAAAGATTGGAAGCGTATTTGGGAGTCTACAACTATTCTTCCTCCAGATGGCATGAACAGGTATAGTGATGTTTTTTCAATCTTGTTTTGTGTAGTCTCTAATTGGATTAAAGGTCACATAGAGCAATCCCTTGTGCAGGTACTCCATTTTTTTTCGGCTGCCATATTGGACCCATCTTAAGATCAACCATCTTCTTGATCCCATGCACATCTTCAAGAATGTGGGATCTGGTATTTGGGAACATATTACTGGTAAACGAGACAATGTTAGCGTACGTGAGGACTTGCGGGTCGCAGGACGTATGCGTCAAGCTTGGCCACGAGAGGTGGGTGGGCACGTTCGTCTTCCGCCTGCACCATGGATTATATCAAAGAAAGAGGAGAAGCAGGTAAAGCAGGCCATCACCACTTTGCGTACTCCCACTGGATGCATGAGATCATTGAAGGGAGCCTTTACAACCACTAAGAAAAGAGGCGTTGAGCAACTATATGGGTTGAAGTCCCACGATTGGCACAAGATGCTTCAAGTAAGTGTTTTCCAAGTCTTGTACGTACGTTGAAATTAAATTTTGTAATGCCATAAACCATAAATGTGCTCTTATGTGCGCAGTTCATACTACCTACTAGCATCGACCATTGTGCGAATAAGAGTTTGAAAAAATGTATTTATAAGATGGGCGAGCTTGTGAGGTATGTAAAACCCATGCTCAGATCACCCTTCATTATACCTTGCAAAATGAACGTGCATGAGGTATAACGTACTATTTATTTATTTTTCAGATATGTTAGTTCCAAAGCAATTGATCCAGCCACGTTGGATGATGCGCGTGTTATGGCAGTGGAGGTGGTTTGTTTGGTAGAGGAGACTTTTCCGCGAACCATTCTCACAAGTCAACTACATCTCATTGTGCATTTAGTGGACGAAATTGCTTTATGTGGTACTGTGCATGCACGTTGGATGTTCTTTCTAGAGCGCTTCATGAAGACCTTAAAAGACTTTGTGAGGCAAAGTGCAAGGCCTGAAGGAAGCATGGCCGAGGGTTGGTTGATACAAGAGTCTCTTGTATATATTTCAGAATTTCTTGGTCAGGTGGACAGCTCTTTGCCACGACTATGGAGCAATGAAGAGGACTTGAGGATGACCTCTATTGTGCCTCAAGGAAAAGGACAGAGTAAAGTAATTGACAGAACATTGATTGATGATCTCAATTTCACTTGTATCCTTAATAGTGATGTGATGAGCAGATGGGTTACAAGATATGAGGATGCAAAGACAAAAAGGCAAGCAGAAAGAGCTCTCTTTCGGAGGCAACATGGCTCTCGGAAGGCGTACCCTAAGCATCTAGCAACACTTCCGAATGATATCCATGTTGATTGGTTGCATGAGGAAATGGAGAGAGCAGAGAGTGACGAGGGGCTGCATATCACGGCGGAAGAATGGGAGTATGCACGAGGATGCATGTCAAAGGTACATATAACTAATGTTTTGCATTAGTTGTAAGTGATTTGCTTTTAATATTTATTCACATTGCTTACACAATATTAATATTGCTTCTATTTTGGTCCAGTGCACTATGTTCAATGCTATATGGTGTGAAGGCAAGCATTTTCGAACACAAAGAATTGATGAAAAGAGAAATACACAAGATTGCGGTGTCATTAGTAGCTTTGAGGGAGCTAATGGAAAAATGGATGATTATTGTGGCATAATCCAAGACATATTTAGGCTTGACTTTCGTCGCTTCTTTGTGTATGTTTTGGATGTCAAATGGCAAATGAACGTGGTGGAAAAAGGGCCTGATGCAACGATAAAACGCCATGCAAGTGGATATGTAACTATTGACTCTACAAAGTTCTGGCAAACAAAGAAAGATAGGCTCGTATTGCCACAACAATGTGAGCAGGTATGCATTTTTTTACTAATGTGTTTCATGTACATATATATCTAAGCTCGCGTACCCCTTGACTTTTTGATATGCTAATTAATTACTGTATTGTGTGTATTTAAGTAGGTTATCTATCTACCAATGGTGCATGACATCAAATGGTGGTACGTCATCCCTATTGCACCACGTTCCAAAGTGATGTATAATACATTCACTGATATGGAGCATATGGAGGATGTAACAAGCCGCAATGAAGATGACGTCGAACATGCCATTGAAGATGTTGTGATCGATGATCAAGAAATAAGAGATGATCGTGATAATGAGGATGAGCATGCCATTTCTCATGATCATGAGAATGACCCTACCATTGAGGATGATGGTGATGTTGATGAGGATGATCAGGACATCGATACCATTATCAATGGAGTACAGAATATCGATAGTGGAATAAATTTAATCGTAGCCTTACCAATTGATCAAATGGATATTGATGTTGATCGTTTGACAAGGATGGATCTTATTGAAGATGAGATCGAACCCTAACCAATCCGTCACTGTATGTTCTAAATTGATGACATTTCTATCATCTCATATGCATGATTTATTTTTGAATATATTTCATTGTTGTAAATGCATGTAGTGGGATTGTGTAATGATGTATACTGTAATGTACTATGAGATGGTTTAAGGAAAATAGTTTTTAATTTTGTTAAGGAATTCAGTTTTTTTTCAGTTTTTCTCTGCCATGCGTGTATTAATCCGTGTACAGTGGCGTGTATTTATCCGTGTATAATAGCGAGTATTACCCCGTAAATATTATCGTGTATTTATGCGTGTATTACTGCGTGTATATAAACGCGTTTATACACGCGTTGATAAATGCAAATATACACGCGAATTTAAATGCTAAAATACACGCGTCCGATTTTATTCAAATACAAGCGCGACCATACACGCGTTCGTAATTTATCGCGTGTATGAAACGCGTGTATGGCAACATTGTCTTGTAGTGCATAAACTCAAAACCCATAAGATAATGTTTCCACATGCTCAAGGCATGGACAACTGCTAATAATTCCTTGTCATATACATGTAATATATGAAAGTTTAGAAGGTGTCAATTTTCTGCTCTCATAAGCCAAAGGATGTCCATCCTGCATGAGGACTACACCGATTCCTAAGCCACTAGCATTAGTGACTACTAGGAAGAACGGTCGAGTAAAGTCTAGAAGTTGGAGGATAGGGGCATGAGTCAACAAATATTTAGTCTATCAAATGATTGTTGTTGGGTTTCACCTCATAAAAAAACTAGACCTTTCTTAAGCAACATTGTCAAAGGAAGTGTTATCAATGAGAAATTATGAACAAACTTCCTATAAAAACCAGCCAAACTAAGAAAAGATCTAACTTCTTTAACACATGTTGGAGTAGGCCAAGTCTCAATGACTTTTACCTTTTTTGGATCAACTTTGATACCTTCACTTGAAACAATGTGGCCTAAGTACTCAATTTCATCTTAGAAAAACAGACTTTTATTCAGATTAGCATAAAGTTGATTTTCTTTAAGAAGATTAAACACTAATGCAATATGCTCTTCATGTTCGGCATGATTCTTACTAAAGACAAGCAAATTATCAAAGAAAACAATGACGCAATTCTGATGGTCAATAAATATACGATTCATCATGCGTGCAAAAGTAGTAGGTGTATTGGTTAGACCGAAAGGCATAACCAAAAATTCATAATGACTAGTTTGAGTACAAAAAGCAGTTTTATAAATGTTAGCACTAGTCATTCGAACTTGATGATATCCATATTTCAAATCAATTTTACTAAAGACAGAAGCACCTTTAAGCTTGTCTAGCAAATCATTAACACATGAGGAATGGGATATCTATTCTTAACTATGACCTTATTGAGAGCTCTATAATTAACTATGACCTTATTGAGAGCTCTATAATCAATACATATGCGGTAAGTCTTATTTTTCTTTTCTCAACAAGAAGAACTGGTGCACCAAAAGGAGAACTACTAGGTCGAAAAGTTTCTTGTCTAATCATTTTCTAATTTGCCATTCTATTTCTTTTTGTTGAAGAGGATTTGTACAATAAGGAGCTCTATGATGTGGTTGGATACCCGGAATAATCTCTATAGTATGGTCTTCAGGACGTGAAAGAGGTAAGGTAGGAGGTAAATCATCTACAAAACAATCCTAAAACTTAGTCATGAATGCTTGCTAAGGGAGAGTAAGATTATTTTCATATGCTTGCACTTCATTAACTAAAATCATGTATGCACGTGATTATTTTCAAAGTGCACATTTAGCTTAGGTATGGGATAATAATGGATACATCTCAAGAGAACGATCACCAACTGATTGCATGAGAGTACCATTATGTGTGAAATCCATAGTATCATGGAATAACCAATATGTGGATTGAATTCATGTCTAAATGGCGTACCAACAAGTATGATGTCACTAGTGCTCGTGTAGTGTGTGCCTTGAAATACAGATTTAACCTTATGACACGAAGGATGAGTCTCCAAATGCAACCTACGAACTGCCTGTTCAAAAATAAAATCATGCGTACTACCATCATCATGCAAAATAGTGATATCATTGCCATTAATAGATCCTTTCATACAAAGCAAAGAGTGAGGAGTGATTGAAGTACCTGTCGATTCGTTTTGCGTATCCACTTCTTCATTGTTGAGTTGTTCTTCCATCCAATCCAGAGCTATATCACCATCACCATTGTAGTATGTGTCGTCTTCGATATTGTGAAGTTGTGCCACTTGAGTAGGACAAAAGGTACACTTGTCGGCTCAATGTCCCACTCGATGACACTTGAACCGTGTAGGCACATTATTGCCTTGACAAGGTTGCGTAGGGCGAGGAGTGTGTGCATTAGTATTGTGACTAGAATTGGGTTTACTACCATTACCAAAATTACCATTCCACGGACGTTGTTGTTGTGAGGAAGGAGATTGATAAAATTGAGAGCGTCGAAAAGAAGATCTGAAACTTTGATTCCTCCCACGAAAGAAGATTGTCGATTGGGTGGAGAAGTATACTGACCACTACGAGGTAATTGACGATGCAAACCTTTCTTGCGCTTGGAATCATAAGCATGAGAGATTGCGTCATCAAGAGAAGTTGGCTTGAACATATTCACATCCGCTTGAATAGTTGTCTCAAGACTATCTTCATACTTTTGTTGGAGTGACTCTTTAGGAACATCCTCGAGCATACAAAGCATAAGAAGTGATTGCCAAAATCTCTCCGTATATTGAGAAACTGTATCATGATCTGTCATGTGGAGAAGATTCCATGCTCAACGAGTGTTAAGGTGGAATTGTGGAGGAAGAAAAGAAGACTTGAATTTGTCTTGGAATTGATCCCAAGTGAGAGGCTTGGAAAGACCCATGCAAAGTGCGTTCCACCACAAAGAAGCTCGATCACTCAAATGATTAGTAGCACACTTTATTTTATCTTCCTCGAAAAATCGTTCACCAGCAAAATAATCATCAAATTGAGTCAACCAAGAAATAACTAGAGGACATTCTTTTTATTGTCAAATTTGGAGAATGTGAATGCGTGATTGATCTTGGAGAGCCTTGTGATTCCATTTGCGAGAGTCGGTAGACATTGGGAATGGACCAGAAACAAAAATTGAAAAAATATAACCCCTTTCAAAAGATATATATATATATATATATATTCTTTTTTTAATTACTTCTTCTTTCTTCTTCTTCTTCTTCTTCTACTTCTTCTTTCTTCTTCTTCTTCTTCTTCTTTTTCTACTTCTTCTCTCTCCTTCTTCTTCTTATTCCCTCCTCTTCTCTCTCTCCTTCTTCTTCTCTTCTTCTCTCTTCTTTTCTTCCTTCTTCTTCTCTTTTATTCTCTTAGTTTTTTTATTCTTCTCACACTGGCTCACCACAGAGTGCCACGCAGCCTTTGATTTATCCCATATAGTGTACATAGGAGGGAAGGACTTGAGTATAAAGGGTAGAAGAGCTACCTCTTCACACTTGTCTCTTAGAAGACACCCACGTTGGTGTGTGGGGAGGTGTGGAGTCGCCAGTGATGGTGCACGCTACCCATCTGTCTGTCGAAGCTTGATTCTCGCTGCCGCCCGTCGTTCTACCGGCGCTTGTTGTCGGTGTTCTTACCGGTGGTTGGGGTTGCTGCCAGTGCTTGTTGTTGGTGTTGTTGCTAGTGGTTGAGCTTGCTGCCGGCGCTTGTGGTCGGTTGTATTAGCTGCCTCTTATGCTCGCTTATATCTGGTGTGGTTGGTAGCTGGTGTGTTCAACGGTGGCTGGTTTTGTGTCCACTGTGGTAGTGCGCACTGTAGACAAAGAGTTAGGTGGCACTCTGACAACTGGTGTCTCTCTCGGATTTCATGCCGACGGCTTTCACCTTCATGCAAAGGAAAGTAGTCTTGGGGCTGTCTGAGGACCTGTCTGAGGACCTAATACATAACTTTTTTTTTAAAATTTCTAACAAGAAAAATACGCAGCACAATTCTCTGTGTTCCTTGGCTCTCTGGCTCTGATTCCAATATTAGAAGCTCATGGTTGGCCCTCTATTAAAAATCAACTTGAATGAAATACTCAAGCTCAAAATAGAAGAAAGTATGCACACGAGACAAGAATGGGTTAAATCTCCCCCACCATGAGAGTGGCTCACGTCCTCTTCATGGTGTATTTAAATATATTTCCTTATACAAAAAGCAAGAGCCAAAAATACATATAGCCAAAAAAATGGATCTCCACATTGGGCTTGCATAAGCCTAAATACAAAAATGTCAACATTCTAAGGTTCGTGACCCATAAAATAGAACTAATGTATATCAAAATGTTACACATTAATGTGCATATAAAATTTCATTGGCCACTGCCGACGAATAAATAATCGCCACACACTATGCGTCAATAGATTTCCATCGAACCAATGGATCCATGCACATCCCGCACACTAACCCTGCTATACTGATCTGCACTGACATTCACAATGTAAGCTTAAAATATGTGACAAATTAGAGGTGATTAGTCTCACTTGCACATAAAATAAATATCCATCAAATAAATCCATAAATTCCAAATAATGTGAATAATTCCAATAGGTTGGTGTGAATGAAGGTCTTGTTACAAAGCTTAGACATGACATTCCTTATAATGTGGGTGTGCACTACATTGCGCATCATGAGAATCTTGTTTTGTTAAAGATGCATGTGAGAACTTTGTGGAGTTCATGTATCTTGATAAGTTTGCAAACAAGGCGAGACAATGGCTAGGAGACTCTACCCTACAAAAAGAAGAGCTAATTGATATTTATGATGCATTATCAAGTTTTGTAAATCCATGGTGTTAGATGGCTTTCAAGAGGAAAGGTGATGAATCGATTGGTAAAAATAATGCCTACACTTAACTCATTTTCGAAACAAAAGAATGGATAATTGTATACACAAGGGGTGATATTTAAAGTCAATTTCTACTTCAATTTTTGGTTGATGTATTGATAGAATGAGATTATTTAAACTTAAAATTTTAAAAAGAACTTACATAGATATTACAACTATTGGAAGAGATGTTAACATTGTGATTAATTTATTGAAAGCTAGGTATTTGGGAAGTGTATTTGGTATTGATTCAAAACATCTTAAGGATTTTTTGAAGAGATCCCAAGGTGGGCTACTAAAATGGAAAGACAAGGGGAGTGCTTGACAATCACACATGTACTCAAGTATCAAAGTCTTTGGATAGTACTCAACAAGGACACATGGGAGGCAAAGGAGTTTATTTAAAAAAATTTGTCAAGTTTTGATGAAAGCTTTATTGATTGTAGTTTGTTTAATGTAGTTTGGTTAATGTAGCAAAGCTTTATTGATTGTAGTTTGTTTAATGTAGCAAAGCTTTTCTCACTAAGAGATTATCCAAATAACAAAGCAGATCAACCACTACAACATGTCGAGGGCACAGTAGCGTTTTCTATCAGCGTTTCAATAATGCTTTTTTCGTCGGGATGTCGGGGATTTCATTTGCTATGAGTAGCGCTTTTAGCAGCAGCGGAATTTCAGTGCTATAGTGTGATTTCACTACTGAACAGAGAAGATAGCAGTGATTTCACTACTGAACAGAGAAGATAGCAGTGAAATTACGCTGCTATTTTCATTGCATGAAATTCTAGAGAGTTGTTTGATGTTGAATTCTGAAAATACATGTCACATGCACACAGAAAATGATATATAGTTTTAAAAATTCATCCATTAAAACCCTTGGAGCTATGTTTCGAGCAAAAGAAAAAAGATAGTTGAAAACTGAGAAGTGAAACAATGTCAAGATCATGAATCTATCCCATCTTGTAATAAATCCATATGTGTTGCTTCATCAATGTCTATATCTAATGGTGGAAGCTCAATGAAAACATGGGGTTCTATATCAATATCAATATCAATATCACTATCATGATCCAATGAAGCATTATCATGATTGATAGGTGACTTATCATCTTCTTCCGATTCATGTTCCTCATGCTCTTCATCGGCCCCGTCCAAAAATGTTTTCTGTATCATCTTCGTCCAATGCGCTGATTTGAGGTAGTACTTGCACCTTATTCAGAGATTCAACCTCCACATCTCGATCTTGAAAGATATGTTTTGAACGAGAAAAAATTTGTATAACATACCACCACTTTGGATCGATTCGATCGGCCTGAAACACAACCTAATATCACAAAGTAAAGGGGTTACACTTTTAATATACTACATCAAGATTTAATTTGGGATTGGTTGGGTTACTAACCCATTGACAGTGTTGAGGTAGTATGAAGGTATCTTTCTCATCATTCCAAAACTTGGTGGAATCAATTCGGAAGAACCCATTTGGATGTTTCTTCACGGTTGCTTGAGCACCTCTATATATCACCTTGAACCATTTGACATCAAAGATGAATAGACTAAATTCTCTAAATCTAACCTTAAGAATATCCTGAATAGTTTCACAATACTCAATATTGTCCTCTATGACGTAGGTATCATGTCTACTGGCTCGACTTTCTTGCTCAAAGTTGCCATCACACCACAATTAAATGTGTTTCTTTTAGAATCCACACGCTCCGTGTGAAATTGCCTTCCCTCTGACCATATTGCATTATATAGTTTGTACTAACATTAAACAAAAGTATGACATTTAGTATATATAGTGCATTAAACAAGGTATATACTTGAGATAGAGTTGAAGAATGTACTTACTTGAGGGTCACATCCTCTTGCATACTCATGCTCTTCTCTTATGATCATCTCTCCATTTTGCGTTGCCATTGATATTGCCATATGAAGCCATTCCATATTGATCACATTTGGTATATATAGTGCATTAAACAAGGTATATATGTGAGATAGAGATGAAGAACGTACTTACTTGAGGGTCACATCCTGTTGCATACTCATGCTCTTCTCTTATGATCATCTCTCCATTTTGCGTTGTCATTGATATTGCCATATGAAGCCATTCCATATTGATCACATTTGGTAGAGGTTCCAAGCTAGGCGAGAATGGCAAGCGTCTATTTGCTCTTCTGAAAGCTCTTCTCTCATCCTTTCGTCTATTGATTGCATCCTTGTATCTACCAATCCACTTCTCTATGATGAGACTATTTAGAATGCATAATGTATTCACCTTGTGGCGTAATTCTTCATCCAGTCTTCGTTATCTTCCTTTTTCTTGAGGCACATTAGTGATTAGTCGATCATCCTCCTCATTGCTCCATAATCGTGGCATGCAAGGATCTATGCAAGATAGATGTTTTGAGATATACACAAGAGACTCTTGCATCAACTATCCCTCTACCATGCTTGCTTCTGGCCTTGCTCTTTGTCTTAAGGTTTTCATGAAACTTTCACACAAGGAAAAACATCCACCATCGAACATGAACAACGCCACACAACGCCACTTCATCAACCAAATGCACCATAAGATGCAATTGGCTCAGAATTGTTCTAGGGAAGTTGTCCTCGATCATACATTGCCTCAATATCATTGAGAGACGAGCCCATCTCAATGGATGTAGGATCTATCTCCTTTAAGGATATGTATCTACATATATAGCAATTATGTGTATTATTTACTAATACATAACTTGTGAGTGCATGAGAATTCCAAATAAGAATATAACTTAGTGAATTGAAGAGAAGATTCATACCTCACCAAGCTTCCCATTTTGTAAATACCTCTCTTACCTTCTTGTCTCTACAACCAACTATAGCAATTGGAAGAATAAACTATGCATAGAAAAAAATGGAAGTTAGTATATGAGCTTACAAATTATGTACCACAAAGAGAAAATGAAAAAGTAAATATTTATATACCGGTAATATCTTGTGCCACTCATGTGTCTTGAGACCATATAATTGTTTCTCTCCTTTCTTTTTGGTCTTTGTGAAGGCATCCTTCAATAAATGCATTAATCCCGCTGGTGTACAAAAGGAGGTGATCACACTTTTCACCTTATTGTGCTCCCTCTTGGTTAATACCCATGGTGCCTTTGGTAGGACTATTTTTTACCACTCTCACTTTCAATTGGCCATGCACTTTGAAGGTATCCAATGTTTTGTAAGTCATCCCTTGCACCCTTTGTATCTATTTTACCAATTAAATGGTCCCAAATATTTGTTGCGACATTCTTGAAGATATGCATGGGATCTAAGAGATGATTGATCTTCATGTCACACCAAAATGGAAGTCGAAAGAAGATTGACTGTCTAGATATCCCATTCGGGTGGTGGATTGGGAGTGCTTCTCCATGCCTCAAACCAATCTCTACCTCTCATCACAAGTGGTGAGACATCATGTGGCACATACTTGGGATGTGAAGGAGGGAGAAATTGATGATGTTTGTCATACACCACCTTCTTAAGGGTCTTTCCGAAACAAGTGATGGTCTTCAAATCAGACATGCATGATGTCCGGAGGTTGCCAAATCTATTTGAGATGATTGAGATAGAGATATAAACTTAAAGTTTAAAGGCTTAAACTTATGCATATAAGGTTCAAGTAGGTACCTGAGCACCCCGAGAACCCGGGATAGTCATGCATCATCCAAAGCAAAACTCCTTTTACCTTTGCCTCACACCTATTTATTGGCCTTGAAACTTCATGTACTTTGATACCTCGCCATAGTGTCTCAAGCTCCTCAATCAAAGGCTCGAGGTACACATCCATGTTTGCCACCTTATACTTGTCTGGTACAAGGAGAGTAAGCATGATATGACCTTTCTTGATTGCCACACATGGAGGGAGATTGTAGTTCACCAATACAATAGGCCAAGTAGACCATGATGTGGACTTGAAAGCCAAATGGGTCAACAACATCCATGCCTGAGCCAAGACGTAAAAGACGAGGCACATCTTTAAACTCTGGCCATTGATGCTCCACATGTTGCCATGCCAGTGAATCAGCTACTACAATTCTCATGATACCATCAGTCGAGCGATGAGTACCACGCCACGTTATGAGTTCTGCAATCCCCTTACATTTAAACATGTGTTGGATGTGAGGAATGATAGGGAAGTGTCTCAAAACCTTTCAGGGAACTTTATCACCTTGCAAATCATCCCTATAGTAGCTCTCCCCACATTGTAGACATTGTGTTGCATCTTTATTAACCCCCTAAAATAGCATGCAATCATTGGGACATGCATGTATTTTTATGTAATCCATGCCTATCATAGAAAGCATTTTATGACACCCATCTCGTAAGTTTGGTAATAGATTTTGAGGGGGAAAAATCTTCTTGAGAAGCCTACAATATAGGGTAAGAAATCATATGTCAAAATATTAGTAAGGAGAGTATATAGAACATGAAATATTTTCAATAGAATGAGGTGGTCTTACTGAAGAAGACTTGTGACACTTGCATCACTCCATCCATAAGACAATTGCAAGTTCAATAGCTCCAAGTTTTCTCGCAGTGTGGAGTACGAACATCCCTCATACAAAGGTGTGCTTGCCTCTCTATGCAAGGTTTCCTCCCCTTGTGACATTGGAGCTTGCTTACTATCATCTATGACCTCCCGTCCAAATAAGTCATTCACCATGTCATCCATGATGAGATTATCTTCCTTCTCCTATGGCGATGGTGGAGGCACCTCATTCATTGGTTGGGGAAGATCAGTCTCAGCCATGCTTTCCATATGAAGCCTTGCCACCTTCCGCCACTCTACCCGACGCGTCACCGAATGGTGTGGCATGTTACCTAGAACTCTCCTATGGTTCTCCTCTATGTCATTATCCACACTTGGTCTTGCCATTGCCTCATGAAGACCATATGTTTGGACATGCTCAATTGTTATACAACGTTGTCGTATATACTGGTCCTTGCATCGATCACACACACATCGAATTTTTTCTCTCAACCATGCCTTGGATCCAACTTTCGGCCCTTGATCATCACTGCAAGACATCTTTAACCTTGCCAAAACTGATTTAGGGTTCATACAAAACACACAACAACATCCAGTATTGCAAATAGAAATTTACCTAGGTCTTCACTGCTGCTAGACAGTGACCACAACAGCATTTTTTTGCTACACAGCAACGAAAATACACTGCTCAGCACAGCGAAATTTCGCTGCTCTCAGCAGCGACCTGAGAAACTATCACTCTCACCTAAATTGCTACTGACGGGTGTCAATACCTACCTACTTCCCTACTACTGCACATGCATAGCTACGCCTCGCTGGCCCGAGTTTTCCTTCCACCTCAACTCATTCCTTAATGGTCTTGAATCAATCAAGTCTCCCTCTCCAA
This sequence comes from Cibotium barometz, assembly GCF_041138505.1. NCBI lineage: Eukaryota > Viridiplantae > Streptophyta > Polypodiopsida > Cyatheales > Cibotiaceae > Cibotium > Cibotium barometz. The sequence goes on from NC_141083.1 coordinate 18,274,006, forward strand.
GGTAAGCTTTTCTTGCTTTCTTTCCTCTTTCATGGTTTTATGTCTTCTTCCAAGCTTTCATGGAAAGCTTGGAAATAGGGTTTAGGTGAGCTTCTCTCCCTTCCCCTCTCTCCTTTCCTCCCTTCCTCTCTCTCCTTTTCTCCCTTCCCCTCTCTTTTCTCTCCCTTTCCCTAACCCTAGCCTAATGCATAGAGCTCTAATAGTAGAGAGCTTTGTTGGAGAGCTCTCCATCAAAGCTTTAAAGCATTCTATACGTTATGCATAGGTTTAGGCTTAACATAAACTAGTTTTTCCATTCACATGCATTAAAAATAGGGTTTAGGGCACTCACCTCTTTTTTCTCTTGTTCTTCTTGCTTACTAATGTGTTAATGAGGATTAACTTTTTTTATTTATTATGTTTCTTTTTTGTAGGATTATTCAAGTGAACAAGGTTTTGGGCATAGCCTCTCATACGGTAAGCCCTCTTTCTTTGTGCTTTGTGCTTTGTGCTTCTTGTCTTTGTGTTTTTGCATCCTTGGGTGCCGGGGATTAGGGTTAGGTTAATAGGCTAGGGCTATGCACTGTAAGGGCTAGGCTATGCATAGCCCTCTTTATGCAATAGGGCTTATGCATAGGCCTTATGTCATAGGGCCTATGCATGGCCCTCTTTATGCATAGGGCTTATGCATGGCCCTCTTTATGCATAGGGCTTATGTATAGGCCTTATGCATAAGGCCAATACATAATCCCTATGCATAAAGAGGGCCATGCATAAGCCCTATTGCATAAGCCCTATGCTGCATAAAGAGGCCTATACATAAGCCATGCATAAGACCTATTGCATAAGAGGGCTATGCATAAGGCCTTATATGCATAAGCCCTATTGCATAAGAGGGCTATGCACAAGGCCTATGCATAAGCCCTATTGCATAAGGCCTATGAATAAAGAGGGCCATGCATAAGCCCTATTGCATAAGGCCTATGCATAAGCCCTATTGCGTAAGAGGGCTATGCATAAAGACTTATGCATAAGGGCTTATGCAGCATAAGGCCTTCTACATAGGGCTTATGCATAGGGTTTATGCATAGGCTATGCATAGCCCTCTTATGTAATAACCCTCTTTATGTAATAGGCTCTTTATGCAATAGGCCTCTTTATGCAATAGGCCTCTTTATGCAATAACCCTCTTATTCCATAGCCCTCTTTATGCATAGCTCGCTTATGCATAGGGCTTATGCATAGCCTTATTATGTATAAGACCTATTATGCATAATGAACTAATGTTTTGATTTATTATGATAATCTTTTGTAGGTCTATTCAAGCGAACGACCTCCAAGGGCATAGGCCACGCATACAGTTCATACGGATTCGGCTAGTAGAGGTAAGCCCTCTTTATTTATGCTTCTTCTCTTTGTGTTTTTGCACCCTTGGGTGTCGGGGATTAGATTTAGGTCAAGAGCCATATACATAGGCTTATGCATACGGGCTATGCATATGGCCTATGCATACGGCTTATGCATAGAATGTATGCTTAAGCTTAAGCTGTATGTCGTATGCATAGTCCGTATGCATAAAGCCTTTACATACGGCTTATGCATACGGTCATTACATATAGCTTATGCATACGGCCTATGCATACGCCGTATGCATAGGCCTTATGCATATAGCCTATGTATAGGCTGTATGCATAGGCCGTATGTATAACCCGTATACATACGGCTTATGCATAGGTCGCATGCATAAGCCGTATGCTATATGCATAAGTCGTATGCATACGGTGTATGCATACAGCCTTTACATACGGCTTATGCATATGGCCTATGCATAGGCCATATGCCGTATGCATACGGTGTATGCATACAGCCTTTACATACGGCTTATGCATATGGCCTATGCATAGGCCATATGCCGTATGCATACGACATACGGCTTATGCATACGAGCTATGTATAGGCCGTATGCATATGGCCTATGCATAGAGATATGGGACATTATTATATGCCATCTAGAATTTGTTGCTTATGTCAGATTAGGAGTGGTTATTCGTGACGAGTAGGTGATTATAGTGGAGGGGGAGCCCTCGATCTTCTCACTATCCTTCTCTTGCAAAAGAGGAGTTGCCTTTGGCTTTAATAGTGGGGAGCATGTGGAAAGTCCTTAGAAGCTATCATTTGAAAGGGGCACTGTCCACCCTGCTTGTCTAAGCAGTATTGTAGGAGGTCATAACAATCTCCTAATATTACAGGTTGTATTTTTTGTCCAAGCTTGTGTTGTTGTTTTCTCTTGGTTTGCTTGACATATGCGAGGTAAGTGGCCTTATTCATTCAACCTCATGTTTATTGCACCCTTGGGTGCCAGGTTAAGGAAATGGACTTATGCATAGAGATATGGGACATTGTTATATGCCATCTAGAATTCTGCTTTAGGAGTGGGTATCCGCGAGTAGGTGGTTATAGTGGAGGGAGAGCCCTCAATCTTCTCACTATCCTTCTCTTGCAAAAGGGGAGTTGCTTTTGGCTTTAATAGTGGGTATCCGCGAGTAGGTGGTTATAGTGGAGGGAGAGCCCTCGATCTTCTCACTATCCTTCTCTTGCAAAAGGGGAGTTGCTTTTGGCTTTAATAGTGGGGAGCATGTGAAAAGTCCTTAGAAGCTATCATCCGAAAGGGACACTGTTCACCTTGCTTATCTAAGCAGTATTGTAGGAGGTCTTAACAATGTTCTAATATGACATGTTGTATTCTTTGTCTAAGCTTTAAGTATGGCTTGGGTTAGAGCAATCGTGTTTTGTTGCCTATGCATGTATGTAGCAGTAATGTTGATCAACCCATCACAAGATCCCGATGTGGCCAATCTCCTATCCATTATAAATGAACGATATAGCAGCAAGCTTGGTCACAGTTTACACAGACACAGGTATAGTTCCATCAAACCTTTTCACATACACAAAGTTAATCTTTTATGCATTCTATTTGTCTTATATTTTAATCTTATATGCAGGTGGGCTTGCAGTCAACCCAATTGATGCCATGGAGGCAGACTACCCCACTTGGCCAGTCGACGCCGTGGGGGCAATCTACCCCACTTTCTCAGTTGGGGAAGACCACGCCTTTGATAGGCGCAGCGTCGAGTGGTGCAGGCCCATCATGGTATGGGTGTGATGAGCCTACACCACCTTCCTCTACTAGACCCACCCTTGCTTCCTCATGTTTGTTTTCACCACCATGACGAAAATGTAGTAGGGAGTCCGGGGGGTAGTAGACGTGCTAGCGGGGGGGGGAGCCGGTTGCTTTTGCTTTGGCAAAAGCAACACTAGGTCTCCTGACGCGTCTCCCCAACAGGGGGGCTCATCATCTACACATTATGAGCCAGCCCCCGGGAGACCCATTCCACCGTTCGATCCACACCTCCTACCATACACCGTGGATGCGAATGGTGCCCTCATGATGGATGCACAAGGAAAGCAAGTCATGAATCGTATGCATGTACTTGTGAACTTGGAGTTCGTGAACTCCTTCAAAAAGTGGAAAGCACAAGATGAACTTTCTAAGCAATATGTTATCGATGTGCTTAAGTCGGAGTTCCCCGTGCCACATGTGGGTCTGTGCTTCTCCGAGGAGTGGATGAAGCGGCGCATCAAGCTTTTGCTCTCTAATAGGAGAGAAAATATCAAGAGAGCAGCGAAAAATAATTTGGAGAAGCCTAGTGTGTGTACGACCGAGGAGTGGAGGCACGCACACAATTTCGTGAGAAAGCACCCAGGTGCTTTTCAACAACAAGCGGCGGGACTACGGAAGCGATGGGCTTTGCACTTCAGCTCCGGCGGGAAATCCTCCTTTCTTGCTTATTTCATAAGTATCATTTCTTCTCTCCTTTCATTTTGTTTTGTACTATATTATTTTCTTGAAATAATTGTATATTTTCTTAATTATTTTTTTTAGAGGGAGATTGTTGGGTGTGACCCAACAAAGGAGGAATATGACTATGGGTATAGAGCCCCCCCCGTCCACAATTGTGGGCGTGGATGCGTACGCGAGGTGTACGCTTGGATGCGTTCGTTTTGGGGACTCAAGCTGATGAGGTAATGTGTTGCCTAAACCATTGTCTTTTCTATGTCTAATTGTATTTTAATGCTCTTGCTTACCTTATGCTTGATGACATGTATGCACGATGAAGGGGAAGAAGAAGAGGAGGATCCAGATTATCAGCCCCGTGAAGCAAGTGAAGAGGATGCGGAATCGGATGATGATCACTCGAAATCCGATGAGGATTCCAGTTAGACACCCACCTCTTCATACCTCTTCATTGTAAAAACTTTACGTATATATGGCCAAAGGCCCAACAATTTCTAAAATATAACAATTTTTTGGGCTCAATTGCATTCTTCACAATGTATGTGTTTCTTGTATTTGTGTTTGCATTACAAATCTGAAATTGTGACTCTATTTTAAAATTTTTTTAAAGAGCTGGGGCAGACTGGGGAGTCCTATATGCAGACTCCCCAGTCTGCCCCAGCTTTTTTTTTTGCTGTGCAGAGCATTCGCAGCTTAGCAAGCAGGTGAAAATAGCTACGAAACATCGAAATATCGTTGTTAAGTAGCGATATTTTTGCTACTGAGCAGCGAACCCGTTGCAGCGAAAATAGTAGTGTTTCTAGTAGCGAAAATGGCCCGATACCTAGCTGCGTTTCTAATATAAAAATGCTGCTATTTTCGTTTGCTAGATCCTCATTCTGTCGGTAAACCTGGTTTTACATGGTAATTTTTATGTGATAGAATTGATAGTGGAGGCTCATTTTCATTGGTGGATAAAGAGCTATGCAAAGGAGAAATAGCACATTTTGCACCTATATTAATTGAGTCTTACACCACAAAGGGTATATTTGACTCTTGGATCCAATGTAGTAGTGAGATAGAATGGAGACCAATGATGTTTCTCAAAAAGTCAAAGGTAAAGCAAATTGTTCTTGTCAAACCTGCAAGTACTGTCGTGTGTGAAAGAGGATTCTCCATATAAAATCAAATAAAGAGTCATGATAGGTCTTGCCTTAACTTGATTACCTTAGTTAAGCTCATGTTCATGCCCCTATCTGTGCTGAAGAGAAGCTTGAAAATGTGAATTGTGATCACATATTTAATGTGTGGACATCAAAAAAGGATAGAAAACCCCAAAAATCGATTGTTGCAAACAATTCTTCTTAGAGTGGCGTGTACTTGATTTTCTTGGTTTGAAATAATATTTTATCCAATAATCACATGTCTAAATTTGGGTGAGTAAGGGTAAGTAAAAGTTCCCAATATTTTGTAGATGGCATTGCAATAAAAAAAGTTCCCAATATTTTGTAGATGGCATTGAAATAAAAAAAAACCTTGCAAATGAAGGATAAGGTAGAAGTTTGCCTTTCTACCAAGTAGTGCATAAGGTAACCTTCCAAAAAAAAAGGTAGTTTCTCTTCTAATTTGAGACTTGGTAGTCACTAGAGTAAGGTTTATATCTGATTTACTTCATGGGTATACAAAAGGTTCAGCATACCCTTAATCATTTTAGTTGAAATTTACTTCATGGGTATACAAAAGTTCAGCATACCCTTAATAATTAATCAATTTAGTTGAACCGTTAACTGGTTTCAAAGTGCGCGACTTGTTATATATAGCCTAGTGCTTGAAAAAAACCAGAGTTTAGTGCAATACCATCTTCAAATTTTAAAAGACACCTGCAAATTTATAGCTTGAAGGTGCCAATACTGGCGACATTTGAGGGAATTTAGTACAAATACCTAGAAAAATTAAAGAAACTTTTAATCGATAATTTCTTAATTTTATAAATGAAGGTTTTCCAATTTTTGAGAAAATAGTTTTTTTTTTTGTCGAGCACTGATGTAGCCGGAGAGTTGACTAATTGAAAAAACGCACATGCAAAACTGATAGTAACTTGGTGGCCTTTGAATAGCTCAGTCTGGACTCTGCGCACCATTCTGCATCTAGATAGAGTCATAACCGGGCCCACAGAGTCTTTAACTGGCACACTTAGAATCAATCGTCTCTATTGTCCGTCATCATCTTGAATAAATTTTCGAAAATGCTTCATATAACTGTGGTTTTTTCCCTACCGTAACAGGAGAGACAAAAAAAAAATCATAATTTTCTTTCAGGGTTGGGTAGATTCAGAAGTAAAATGCGAAACATTAAAACGAGGAGTTTTGAAGCTGAGAATTATTCTTTTCTCATTGAGTTTTTGGTAGGATACACTCAGACGGTTCCACCCTTGCACAGAGCTGAAGGTGAGAAAGAACACACAGCATAGATGAATCTCGAATGGCTACTATAAACTGGTATTTTACTTGTACAACAGTGCCGATACGCAAAGCCGCCTCGCTTAAACCTGTTGGAGCGCTTCAATTGAAATCGAATGCATCAATTTAAGCCCTCTGGCTGCATAAAGATAAACCACGACAAGGTGAATAGCTCTCCGTCTCTGCCATGCAAAATAGAGCTCGCATTTGTATGTGAGGTAGGGCGACTGTCCAGTCGATACGTTTGAAGTAACATAAGACGCTACAAAATTGCAATTGACAATCAACAACGCAGTCGTGGTGAGTTGAAGAATTTGCTAATATCCACGGCTATCCTCTGAGCATCCATGGACACGCCCAGCAGCCCTTTCCTTGCAAACCCAGCTGAATACAGCCCATTTTTCCCCTTCCAGTTGCTTGGTGAACTTGGATTTGGAAAACCTTCGGCCGAGAAGAGCTCGTTATCCTGAAAGTCAACCAGAAAACATGTTAATTCTTCCATCTATGCAAAGATTCAAACTCTATTGTGGCCACCTTGGTCGGCACATGGCACGAGCGGCGGTTGTTGGGCTCTGTGGAGGGGCATACATAGCCTTGGGGCTGTTGCCACCCCTGGCCAGGGCAAGGGTGGTGGCCTAGTGTCAAAATAAAGGGCCACCGTTCCTTTGGCAGCGTGCCCTAACTCTCGTGCGGTACCGAGCTCTCTCTCTCTTTGCCGATCCTTCGCTAGAGGGTCTTTGTCGATCCTGACCCTAGAGGATGCTATTGGCGTGAAGTACTTCATCCACGTGCCCCTTTCTTTCGCCGTTAGAAAAGCCCTTTGTTGAGCGGTTAGCGGGGGTGACTGCTATGTTTGATCTTTCTGGATACAGTAATAGTGCACCAGCGCATGGCGGTTCATAGTTCGCAATCCATAAGTCTTCACAGTTCACAACCTCATGTGGACTGATGGCCCATCATTGACACAATCCCATGTAAACTCCTTGCCCATAACACACCTTATTTCTATTTCAAAGATCACCATCCCAATGTAGAAATATCTCCAAAAACACATATGACTTGTGGCTTTATAATTCACAATCTCATGTGGACTGATGGCCCATGACACAATCCCATGTGTAGTTCACAATCCCGTATTAACTCATTGTCCATAACACACCTAATTACTTCAAAATCCCATGTGTAGTAATTAGGTGTAGTTTACAATCTCATGTGGACTGATGGCACATGAAACACAATTCCATGTGCAGTTCACAATCCCATGTAAACTGATTGTCCATAGCACTAACTACACAATCCCATGTGTAGTACTTAGGTGTACCATGTGTAGTTCACAATCCCATGTAAACTCACTGCCCATAACACACCTAATTACTGCACAGTAAACTCATTGCCCAGTTCACACCTAATAACTACAAAGATCACCATTCCAATGTAGATATCTCTCCAAAAACACATGGCTTGTGGCTTCATAGTTCACAATCTCGTGTAAACTCACTGCCCATAACACACCTAATTACTACACAGTAAACTCATTGCCCAGTTCACACCTAATTACTACATCAAAGATCACCATCCCAATGTAGAAATCTCTCCAAAGACACATGGCTTGTGGCTTTGTAGTTCACAATCTCATGTGGACTGATGGCCCATGAAACACAATCCCATGTAAACTCATTACCCAAAACACACCTAATTACTACACAATCCCATGTGTAGTAATTAGGTGTACCATGTGTAGTTCACAAGCCCATGTAAACTCATTGCCACACAGTGAACCCATTGCCTAGTTCAAGCCTAATTACTACTTCGAAGATCACCATCCCAATGTAGAAATCTCTAAATTGGGGCAAAAACACGACTCGTGTGAGCTTGGGACCGCATGCTAATGACCTACCTAGCTATCCCTCGAAAGGCCTCCATACATATTTGATTAAAGGTAACCGTTCTTAGCTTTATGGCACTTCTCATCCAAGCTCATGTGGGATAAAGCCAAGCATCCCTTGCGTGGCCTCGCGCACATCCACACATGGGCTTCATCCTTTCGCAGGATCCGTGCAGAGTGCCCGGCTCGTATGCCCAGTAGAAATCTCTACAAATGCACAGAACTTGTGTGAGCGTGGGACCGCACGCTAACCAATAAATTGACGCTTTCAGGAAAGTTATTTTGCGGTGTATGGCAAAACACATCCACGCCATATCCAAATGGACTTGATGACTTAGAACAACCAAATTAGACATTCGAAGAAGTAAAACACTACATTTCCCTCGGTCTAGGACATTCCCAACGAGCATTTACAAACATCATGATCCTACAAAGAGAAGTCGAGAGTTCTAGGGTAGTATATACCTTGAGCCAAGAGGGCACGTTACTGTTGAACCCAGTAGCCAGGATAACTGCATCGAGATCTAGATAGGTAAGGTCTGTAAATGTGCATCCGTTTGCGTTGAACTCTTGCACTCCTGAGAGAACCTGTAGGCTCAGAAAAGGTAGGCTAAAATAAGGTGCAACACGCCATAATTTCCCATAAAACATTGACGCATCAAATAGCAAAACAGTGCATAGTCCGACCTTAAATCGACTTCAAACACATAGAAAAGATTCTAATACAAACATTTAGAATTTCCTCTCATTACTGCATGTAGACTAACCTCAATGCGGCCTTCCCGAATTTTGGATACGGTGCCAGCATCTAAGGATGGGGTCTTCCCGGTCATACTTTTCATCTCCATGGGTCCAACGTGAGGCCTTTGAAAACCAAGCTGGCTAGTCTCGCCCAAGATTAACCGAGACATCAACAAAAGCAGACGATCTGTCCAACGCAAGGAGAAGATTTTCATAAGAGCCATTGCCACGGAAAAAGTGGAAAACCCAAGCATTTCTCTTGGAAGAACGTGCACCTGCAAAAGTAGAATCGATGGCATCGATTCAATCTCCTCTGTATGAGTATCAAACCCTAAGCTAAGTGTCATGCATGCGGAGCAATTACATACCCTGAACTTCGGTTTAATCTGCTCTGTATTGTATTTAATACACTAAACTAAGGCCATGCATGCAGGGGCAATTACTACCCAAAGTATGAATCTACAGTTGAACTAAGGCCCAAATCATAGAATATTGATTGAATGAGCAGGGTACCTGGCTCCTCACAGACAAGTAAGCTTCAGCTTGATGATCCGCTAAATCGAGAGCAACTTCCAGGCCAGAGTTGCCACCTCCAACCACCAGCACTTTCTTGCCACTGAACTGTTCGCCGCTTTTGTAATCGCTAGTGTGGCACACTTTTCCCCTAAATGTGTCCAAGCCAGGCACATTAGGCCATACTGGCTGTGAATTCTCACCAGTAGCTGCAATAAGCCACCTTCCAACGAAGGTTCTGAGGCCTTTAGGGCCCCTGCTTTCAACTAGCCACAGCCCAGTACCAGCACAGTAGGTTGCCTCTACAACAGATTCATTAAACTGAGGCTTGATTTGGAAGGTCCTAGCATACTCATCAAGATAGTCTAGGAACTGGGCTCTTGTAGGAAAAGTAGGAAATGAAGAAGGAAAAGGAATATAAGGTAGCTCGCAGAACTGCTTGGCAATGTGTAGCCTCAACCTATTGTATGTCCTATACCTCCACAGAGATGCAATACAATCTTCTCGTTCCAAAACGAGGCTCGGGACACCTCTTCTTTGCAGGCAAGCTGCTGTTGCAAGCCCTGCTGGCCCAGCTCCCACAATGATTGCTCCTTCAACCCAGTTGATAGGAGGGGTCGAGAACTGGCAGCAATGGTCACTGGAAGCTTTGCCGAACAGTCCAAAAAAGTGAGAAGGTACTGCCCTATCGTCTCCCTCCAATGTCCTTGCACGAACATGAGGTGCGAGGGGTTCACTCATCTTACACATTGTGCTGCTAGTATAGAGCTTTGTAAGAAAGCTTCAATACACAACGTCACTCTCTGTTCTTAAGGTACATAGGTAGGAGTTCTCTTTCACAGCGCAGCTTTCTTAGAAAAGCGGAAAGGAAGCAAGGGGCGGAAGAAAGTCTGTGCTATGATCGCTATAAGAGTAGAAGGAGACTATCTTAAAGCCTAGAGACAAAGGTAGCCATGAAGTGAGCGACGATGACAAGGCCCAGTGTGCTCAAAGCAAGACAAAAGTAGAGAAGATAGATTATAGTACAGCGAAGCCAAATGAATGGACGGGAGGTTACTGTTAAGCTCTGAGAGAGAGAGAGAGAGAGAGAGAGAGAGAGAGACTAGAAAAGAAGAGGGAGATAAGGCTGGTTTTTGTGAAGGCGGCTCCTGGGTAGGGTTAAAAGTTTGAGGAGAGACGTAATGCTGCTAATCACTACTCGTCGTTAAAGACAAATTGGCGTGAGCGGAAACGGAATGCTGCAGGAAAAAGGTTGTGGTTCGAGTGGCGGCCCGAATGATTGAGCATTTAATGGACTCGACTGGTACTGCAGTTACCACATAGAAGAGGGCCGCCTGCGTCCTCCTAAGTCCTGATGATTGGAAACTCGCAACTCGCGCGTGACGACAGGCTAGCGCAAAAAGGATAGCTACTACTAGCCCAATCGCCATTGGCTCTTTTCCTTGGCATTGGGCAACAACTGGCTACATCCCATTCTATTCTGAACTTTCACATTGTGAAGTTGTGAACCAAGCTTGTGAGCTCAAAATGGCTTAGGACTTCAGGTGAAAGGTAGAGAAATCCCACCTTTTGGGAGAGATTTCTATTACCAGCTCCTAGCCTATTCATGAGGTAGTTGGAGGCAGTGAATCTGCATTAAATGCAAGGCTTCTCTACATTTACAAGGTGCAGTTTCTTTTAAAAAAAATAAAAAAAAAGTGTTTTGAGCCTTATTAGTATCATTAAAAAAAAAAACTAACTTATAGACTATGATCACTTGTAGTCCTATTCTCACTCCTTACAAGTTGCAAGCATGACTTGGATAACCTGATTTCAGGTGGTCCAAATGGTGATCCCTTGGTTGTTGACCCTATAAAATCGATAAAACATGCCCTTAAAGGATTCACTCGCAACTATCAACACATGTGAGTCTACTCCTAAAAATCCAAAGCAATATGAAAATTTCTCTCTCCTATAAGACTTGAAACGGTATTAGTCTCTACACTTAGTGAACTCTCCACCTAGTGGCCCAAGTTTGATTAGGACAATTTCAAAAAAATGGAAGATTCTATAGTGCATTTGACCTTCTTAAGGCTAGAAGGATTTTGTAGTGCATCCGACCTCCTTAGACCAGAAGCCTCTTCACCTTTGTTCGAGCCAACAAAATCCAAAAATGTTGTTCGAGAAACATTCCTTCATACAAAATTTTGTTCGAGAAACATTCCTTCATTCAAAATCCAACAATTTTTTGTTTTGTTTTTCGAGCCAGGGTCAGAAGCGAGCAAGCTCGTTCTAAAAATCGAACAATATGTGAGTTAGATAGGCCATGAACTCATGGTTTGCAAGCACCCATATGGGCATATTATTATCACAAGTCTAAGTCTATACTTCATAAGTTTCCATCTTAATGATTAAGCCCTATTATTTAGAGTGAGTTGAGGGTTTTATAAGCAACAATGGGAAACATTAGACATATTCTATGAGTTTTCTCTTGTGTTGTAACGAATTTGTAAACACCATATAAAGCAATTCAAGACTCCAATAATATGCAGAAATCAGTTTATTGTAAAGATTTATATGCAAATTGCTGAAAACAGTTGTAAGCATCTAATCCCTACTCTCTGCTATTAATCTTCTTGATTTTCGTACAAAGTTTAAAGATCTTTATCAAGATTAAGAGATAGAGAAGATAGAACATGAAAGTGTTGCAAGATTTGTGATTCTTGCTAGAATTCAAGTAAAAAGGGACATTTACATGTAACCTTGGTGCATGCAAAGCAAATCTTGATGCCTAGAAGCTGCAAGATTGTTAATTTTGTAAGGTTTATGTAAAATCCATAAAAGGTTGATGCTTAAGAGCAACTTGAACAGTTTCTTGGCCAAGCATTGAGCAAATAGTTTTAGATTGGTACTTATCTTATGATAAGTGGTTAATCTACAAGATTGTTAATTTTGTAAGGTTTATGTAAAATCCATAAAAGTTTGATGCTTAAGAGCAACTTGAACAGTTTCTTAGCCAAGCATTGAGCAAATAGTGCAAGATTGGTACTTATCTTATGATAAGTGGTTAATCTTGGTGAATTTGGCAAATTTTTGTGTCAAATGCAAGACAGTTTCCATGTATGTATACAAAGATTGGTGAAATATATGTCAGTTTTAGAAGTTCAAGGCATTCAAGGCTTGAGGCAAGCAAGAAGATCTGAACATTCACAAACACATGGTGTAAAGTCCATACATACATGGTATTCAAGACTCTTTCACAAGCATCATTGCCCTTGGTTACAAGCTCAGAGCAAGAACATTGCTCTGGTATTTGTGGACATAGCTATTCTTGCTTTTTACTACTATCACCGAGAGGGCATCAAAGGGTCTTATCAACAACAAAGCCTAACATCATCATAAACAACCAAGTAGCTGAGGACCAAGTCACTTGAACAAAGGTTCAAAAGGTACCAAAGTCCTAGAGCACATGCCTTTTATAGTCCCCAAGGCCCATGTGCCCTAATCCCACATGTAAATGACCCTATGCCCATGTGCCTAGCCCCATCCTATGTGCATGTGCATCCTAAGAACACTTTGTTAAGCAACATCTAGGTTAGCCTAATTAGCATGGATTAGGGAAAGCTTGAGAGATTAATACTAAGAAATGGATGAAAAGGTATATATCCAAAGGTCAAAGGTTCAAAAGGTACAATAGTCCTAGAGCACATGCCTTTTATAGTCTCAACGCCCATGTGCCCTAAACCCACATATAAATGATCCTTAGTCCATGTGCCTAGGCCCATGCCATGTGCATGTGCAACCTAAACACTTTGTTACACTATGAGGGATATTGCTAACCAAATTGTAAACACCCTATAAGGCAATTCAAGACTCCAAGCATCCAATTTTCATTACGACACGCTTTATGCTCATTGTTGAATAGAAGAGATTTCCCCTTTTACTTACAAAATGTTACCATGTCATTCCTAGGAAAAAGTCACACATTATTGGGGCTAGGCACGTGGGCCTTGCCCCATCCCATGTGCATGTGCATCCTAAGAACACTTTGTTAAGCAACATCTAGGTTAGCCTAATTAGCATGGATTAGGGAACGCTTGAGAGATTAATACTAAGGAATGGATGAAAAGGTATATATCCAAAGGTAAAAGGTTCAAAAGGTATCAAAAGGTACAATAGTCCTAGAGTACATGCCTTTTATAGTCCCAAGGCCCATGTGCCCTAATCCCACATGTAAATGATCCTAAGTCCATGTGCCTAGGCCCATCCCATGTGCATGTGCAACCTAAACACTTTGTTAGACTATGAGGGATATTGCTAACCAATTTGTAAACACCCTATAAGGCAATTCAAGACACAAAGCATCTAATTTCAATTACGACACACTTTATGCTCATTGTTGGATAGAAGAGATGTCCCCTTTTACTTACAAAATGTTACCATGTCATTCCTAGGAAAAAGTCACACATTATTGGGTTGGGGTTTGATTAATGCACTTGAATCACTGATATCACACATATTCAAATGTTGTGTCGTGGTCTCATAAAGATGTACTCATGTAAGGTACCTTTTTTCTAATGGTAAAAACTCATCTTTGTCTCTCTCCTTTTAAAAAAACTCAACTTTAAAACAGGTCTCTCTCCTTCGTGTTGAGAAGCACTCATTCCATCACTTACAATGATGGCAACATTTTTAGGAAAACATGTTTGTGCATGATATAGTTTTAAAAAGGACAGGTTATGACTGGTGAGAAGCGATAGGGTAGAATGAATTTCAAGGTCTCTATATCTTGTACATGTAAGGGTTCATAAAAATCCTCATGAAAAATGTGTGTACAATAAAAATGTCTCTATAGCTTGTACATGTAAGCAAGGATTCATAAAAATCCTCATGAAAGATGTATGTAATTATCTTATTAAAAATATGTGAAATTTGATATTAGCTTATTAAAAATTCTCATGAAAAATGTGTAATTATTTTAGCTTATTAAAAATTACAAAATTTATGTAGCCAGAAAACATGATGTGAGGAGTTCATTTGATGACTATCCTTTTAGCATATAAAGCATGAATTTAACTAGTGAAGCTAATAACTTTAAGATCCCCATACCATGCCTATTTCATGAATTGGTCACCTTGCAAAGTAAGTTTGAGTTGCTAGTTATTGATTTGTGCAACTTGTTGATTCTTCTACATGTTCTGGTGCTTTAGTTAGAATCTACTCCAACACTTTAGCTGGCATATACTCTTCCACATCACTCAAATTATGTCTTCTTATTGATTAATATTCAATTTTATCTAAATTTAAAAATTTATGTATCATGTTCACATGCCAACATAGGTCTGGGTTGTTGACTTGTGCCACATGAATTTTCCTTCATGCAAATGTTCTTTTGTAGCCATTAAGGATATTTGAGCCATAATGAATTGTTGAAGCTTTTCTTTATGCAAGTATCATTTCTATACATCACAAGTCTCCATATAAAAATTTTCAAATAGCTAATATATGGGTAGTGACTAAAGTTTTAGATCTCAAAAATCCATAGTTATAGGGCTTGAAATATTCTACACACATATCATACTCCTATCCTGCCCCTCAAAGTCAAGGACATTGCAATCCACTTCTTGCAAAAAAATTATAAACTATTGAGACATGAAGTTTCCTTTTTCACAAAGGAGAACTTGTATTAAGACCATAGGTGTATGCTCTATACAAGGCCCTTAGAGTTCAGTTTTGATTTATTATAATAGACTCAATAACATGAAAATTTTACATATGTGATCATAATATCATATACATGCATGCATGCATGCACACACACAGGTGTATGCATGCATGCATAGCCATGCAAGGCCCTTAGAGTTTAGTTATGATATATTATAATAAACTAAACAACATGACAATTTTCACAAATGCAAATTTGTACACACATGCATGCACACGTGAAGGTGTTGCATGCACGTAAGCATAGTTATGCATGCACACAGACACACACATGCACCCGTGCATATACACGCATGCAAGCACACACACATTTCTTAAAAGTAACTCCTTATTAATAAACAATGTGCTTTATAAATTACACTAACCAACATCGCTTGGAAGATGGTTCCATTACATAGGGCAAGCATTGTTCATTAAGAGAGTTGGTTTTTTATGGTTAAAAACTTAAGCATTTATTGGTCTTAATGGTCTTGTCAATTATTACATTTTTAATAAGCATGTAAATTTTGTTTTGAAATATACTTAGCAATTTCACAAGACCTACATCTCTCTCTCTCTCTCTCTCTCTCTCTCTCTCTCTCTCTCTCTCTCTCTCTCTCTCTCTCACACACACACACACACACACACACACACACCCACACACCCACGCACACACACCCACGCACAAGTGGACAGAGATGTATATAGAAAAGATTTATTGTTTCCTTTTAACTTATAATTATCAATATGATGTGCACATTGTATAATTAGACTTCGTTTACATGACACCATTTGTTGAAGATATATTTAAAAATTACAACATAATATAGTCTTTTTTTGACAGTACATATAGAGCTAGAAATTTCCTTGGCAATGGAATATAACTTTTTTCGACAATACATACATAAACATGTTGCACCTACCCCTAGAAAATTTCCTTTGCCATATTACAAGGTCCTTCGATTGTTTTGAATTTCTTTTTATTATCGAATGTTTTACATTGATAAATATAAAATCATGACATAATAATACGAAAATGTATGTGATGCTAAAATGCATATGTTCACTTCCCCTAATTCCTTATGGATTTGGAAGGGATTTGGCTATCCCATCGACTTGAACCACAATTACATACTTGCCACACATTTATTGTCTTTCCATACTTTTTAGAATGACCAAATAAAAAAGAGCAATGATAGCTCATTCTTGAAAAAAAGTAGTGCAGGGGAGCTATTTTGCTCCTAATTTCTTACACTAAGTGGGCCTAGATGGGACTATGTCTATATCTTAGAAAAGGAGGCTGCATAAGAATTTCAATGTTTTAACCTTTTGTAAAAGAAGATGGGCCTAGATGGACTATGTATATATCTTGCAAAGGAAATTAAACATGTTTGTGACCAATGGAAAGGTTCATCTCATTGCTCTTATGCTCATGAGTAGTATGCAACATCTTGCACACTTCATAGTACTTTATAAGGTAGTTGGCTAAAGGTTTGACCTTTAATTGTGGGTGATCGTAAGCCATGGAAAGAGGATTTTCTTCATGATGTATTCCTCTTGTGTTATGTGTGTTCTCTAGATCAACTGTGTGCCTTTTACACCCCCAGTTGGAGATATATGACTAGGGAAAAGTTGTTGAGTGGTTATTTGAGAAATCACATGAACCTATGGAAAGTCTCATATTGAACTCTTGAAGATTAAAAAAAGGGTTAGGTGGGTCTAATGAGTGAGCCAACTTGTTGATATAGCATAAGAGAAAAACTCCCTTAGGAGACCACTTCAAAGGGAAGGGTAGAAAATGAGACTTGCACCCCTTCACATGTAAAATCCGTGACATTGACATTCCATTTAATGCATAAACATTGGGATGATTGGACCTCAACTTTCATATGCCTTCAGGAAGGCATGTCAAGGTGGTATACAATGGAAATGCATATATGGAATATGATATGGGTTTTTTACAGTAGCCTTCTTTATCATTTATAACTATCTAATGATATATGCTAGCTCACTCCATGGTGTATCATTGAGGAACTTTGATTGAACTCTTGGAAGAGGTCCCACACCAAACACATCATTTGTTGAACTTGTGTCATTTATTGATCTCAAAATCATCAAAGAAACATGACATAAAGGACCTTGTTTGATGGCTCATCACAACCCACATGCATTAGCTAAGTTTTAAATGATATATTCAACATTTAAAATATTAAATGATAAGGTCCTATATATTTTAGGGGATTCTTTATATTCTATAAACATGAACTTATTTTTTTTGGGGGGATCAATAGTAAATATATATATGAATTGAAAAAGAGCACATACACCTTATGACAAAAAGGGTCCGAGTTTTCCCAACAATTCACTACAACTTACACTTGACTTCATTTAAGAGTTTACAAAGCAAAGACCATCGCTCCTCCTCCAACAGAAAGCTAGAGTGCTCCCAAGAAATCTGATATCCAAGCATGATACAAGCTTCCATCATTGCTTTAGTAGTGTAGCTTGGGGATTGTTTTTCCAACCTACCACCTTTCTTTGACCATATTTTCACTGTGGGTCTAGTTCCCACCGGGTTCTCTATAAAAGCAACAAATGTATGATGAGTCTTCCTTGAGGTACCACCTTTTAGTTCTAGGTCCAAATTTGGGTAATGTGCATTTCCATCCTTCACAAGATCTCACCAGCAGAAATTAGCCAAAGGGTTAGGAGCCCCTTCCCAGTATGTTTGAAGCCTCATCCTATATAAATAGTCCCCAAGACGCTGCACTACTTATATTTTTACTTCTATAAACATGAACTTATAGTTTTACTTCTATGAGAAAAGTACAAAGACAAGATTATACACTTTTTTTTTCCTAATATTGTTTTAAAAGATGTTCTTTAAGCAGATATCACATATGGCTTCATCTTACATTTTCTAAAAACATGTACTTGGAGGAAAACTATGAGTTACAAAAATATATGTATTTTGTTTGTTATATTTTTTTGTCGCATAATTGACAAACACCAATGTGCCATATGGGCATATCAACTTTTTTAACTTTCACTTGGCTATATCATGGGGCTATTGTATGGGACAAGATATATAACTTTTCACACTCACACTTGAGTACCAGACATACCACCTTTTCAAATATTTCTTTCTCACTTGTGTTATGCAAGACAAATGTTTTAGGCGATTGGGTAAGCATCAATCTATTAATTAAAAGGACATTGAGACTTTGATATTGAGGAAGCGAGTCATCCCACTCGAAACAATAGTCGGAGAGTCGATGGAATTGAGTTGTGGATTTGCCATCCACCACAAGGAGTTCAAAGTGGGGTCAAATTGTCAATTACATGTAGCACATTCAAACCATATGACACTCCACTTAACAAGGGGTGGTGTTGAGAAGGGAGGACCAAATTAGGCCCATGGTTCAGCGAAAACCTTGGTGCTTCTATCACCCGTCTGCTTCTGAATACAGACGGGTGAGATGCCCATTGTAAAAAAATAATTTTTTGTTGAGCATTGAGGGTCGGTTGACTATGTGGGGTTCAATCCCAAGACCCAACCACTAAGTGCCAAGAGCTCTAACCATTTGGCCGACGACCATTTGATGGATGGGAAAGGCTTGGCCGACGACCATTTGATGGATGGGAAAGGCTGTCAGAATTTTATTGAGGTTTTCAAATTGTTGCAGTAACTATCGATACCCCCAACCTTCACAATGTTGTTCGTGAACTCTCAAAACCCACCTTCCTGCCGCTCGTTTGAATCCATCCTACGCCATCAAGTTCCTTCAATTTTCCGGCCTCATAGAAATGCTTAGAGGTGTGTACATTTCTTGAAAAGAATGGCTTCGAAACCTAACTATTAACACCAACTCCATTTGGCGAATAGGCAATGGCAGGCCTACACAAATTTGACCATATGAAGGAGAAGTTGAAAAGTGCAAATCATTATTGGCTTGGAGTCGCTTCTACCTTGAATGAGAGCGGGATAGTCAGGCTGGGTCACCCTCCACGTTGGCGAGTTTAATAGAAATGCTGCTCGTTTTTTTTTTTTTCATACTTAACCTTATTTTTCAAGCGGCTGTATTTTATGGCCTGAATGCGGGCACGACGCTTGTAAAAAAAGCAGCCTTGTTCAGGCAACGGGAGTGGTTGACGTGAATGGCTGGGAGAGTAGAGTCCTCGAAGACAGTGTTTTTTCATGCAGTCTTTTCTACTGTGAGGACTCACGAGAGTGGTACATAGCCTCGTCAGCCTCCCAGGTCAGTCTCGCCAGGTGGTGAGTCGTGACTGGTGACACACTGACTAGTAAGTCGTAACTTCTGGTGGGGTAACAAAATCTAACGATCCAACTTTAATCAACGCCGTCATAACTCACGCTTCCACAACTTGACGCCGTCATAACTCACGCTTCCACAACTTGATGTAACCTAGCAGCGGTCACTCAGCCAATCAGCGGCCACACCCGCTACATTTAGCCAAGAAAAGCTAGTTAGCCGCCAAGTTTGGTGACAGCTCAGCTTGCTGGACAAATCAGGTTCCGTCTTCTCCTGACGTGGGCGCCTCACGCGCCATTAACGCTCCTCTATAGCCCGGCTACGTCAGCTAATGATTATCTCTCTTTTCTGATTCGTCGTGACTCGTACCCTTACTAGCTACACTGTACAGCCTAGTACCGTCTCGGCTGGCTCTGCTAGTGGGGCTCTGACTCCTCAGCTCACTCTGGCGCAAGCCATTTAATCCTCATCCCCAAATATTCACTGCTTCACGCTCCACTGTCCAGTCTTCCATAGTCCCAGTGTTCGCAGAAAACATTTTTCCCAACAATTCAAAAAACCTTCAACCTCAATTTTTCGTAGGTTTTTTCTAAATTTAAAGGTTTTTTTAAAACAAAATTATAACTAAAATCTCCTTAAATTTATAGCATTCTTTGAATTGTTATTTTGAAATTTGAAGGTTTTTTTTTCAAAATTTGCCATTCACATGACATTAAACCTCGGTTTTTTGTGAACACTATCCCACTCCCACCCAGTGCTTGGAAAAATGTCTTTTTTAAATCCTTAAAATTAAAGACAATACACTTAAGCTTAATTGGGATTTAGATTTGAAAATCACTAAAATCATACAAATGCTTGGATTTATAACTAAAATTTACAAAGTTTACTACTTATCAACTCTAAATTAATTAATTAAAAATACAAATAACCATACAAAACTCAATAAATAAAGACAATGTAGCACATGTATGAAAGTACTCGAAAGTAAGCTACTAGACTTGAATGTACAACTATTTTCTATGGCTTTCTTAAAAAGAATAAATTTTTTTTATAACCTTCCTTTAAAATTCAAAGGTTATAAGCGCCCCCTTCCCCCCCCTTTGGAAGGCCCCCCCTCCCTTTGGAAGGGTACGACAACCTAAATTCTCGGCTTTGTCACTTTTCTAGGTATGAGTAGTGGTGGTTAGACATAAAAAGATTGGAAGGACATACTACTAGTTTTCTTTTAAAAAGTGTCCTTCTTGCAAAGGGTACAACTTCCTATCACCTTCTTTTTAAGTATGATAGCCTTCAAATGCTAGTAGGCCAACCACTTTCTAGATACAAGATCGGGTCGAAAAACTTTTTGAAGTGAACCTTACATGAGTCCTCTCACCTTTGTTAAAGAGCGAATTCTAATTTATTTCATATATTTATCCAAGTGTGTATATGTGTGTGTTTAGATTTTTACAATCCCCTTCATATGAAAATGAGAGGCAATAGTTTTAAAAGTGAATGAGATTTGAAAACATCATATGAAATGATAAAATCATTGTACAATTTGAGACAACAATATGACCTTGGCAATGAGTAAGTACTTATGACAATTATCCACACCAAGTAGGAGGAACAACTAGATTTAGCTTTTCTTTTAACCCACATTATTAAAAGGAGAGAGCCTTTACCTGCCACTAACCAACACAAAAACCATGTATTTCCTTATCCCATTAACTTGAAGCATATTGAATTAGTTATAAGATGAAGAAAACCTCCTTTAGAATGAGTGCCAACAACAACTGCACCCATATAACATTTATAGAGCCTTCTAGGATGCTATTCACACGTGATCTATTTTTTTGAGCTCTTGGAAGTAAAGGATTTAAGGTCATCTAAGTAAATGAGAAGAGAATGAGAACTATCCTCTTTCTCCACCCTTTCTTAATGCTTATCAAGAAGGTCAAAGTTGACCTTCTATATAAATAATGCAAACACAAGAACTTTGGCGTTGTTACATATGGTAAAAACATGGAAGCATAGGAGAAGATCTTATCAATCCATGAAAATCCATGTCATTCCCCATGACACATGACTTTCATATAATATGTGAGATTCCTTAGCATGATTGCCCAAGATTAACTTTGATCAAAGAGAAGACGCCCATCATCTTAGTCACCATTGCCCAAGGTTTACTTTGATCAAAGAGAAGACCCCAAACATCTTAGTCACCATTGTTGAGGCATGGGTTGTCATATCCAAGGTACCCAAGCCACCCTTCATCTTCGGCCTATAGATCTTGTGCTATGCCAAAAAAGAGAGCATGAGTTTTCATATCCAAGATACTCAAGCCACCCTTTATCTTGGGCCTATAGATCTTATGCCATGCTTAAAAAATAGCATGCCATGTTACCATGCCTACCTTTCCATAGAAGGCCTTAAAGTAGCTCAGAAGTCTTCTCCAATGTTTGTCCTTGAAGTTGACTAATGGAGAGTAAAATTACACATAGTCCATCAGTACAACCACAATTACTACTCTCTCAAGTGAAAGGAAAGACATAACTTATCCCATTTAGTGAATTTGTCTAGGCGTCTCTCCATCACCCATTCGACCAATCTTTATCTAACACCTAGATCCTGTTGAGATATTGGGCTTAACTAGTTCTATGTAGAAATTGATGATTTGCTTGGGCAATAGCTTCTACATTTATGCCACTAGCATGATTGACAAGATTATGGGTGATATGCCGATAGTGGTTTATAGGTTGTGTGTGATAGCTACTTTGGTGTATTAGAGTTATAGCACCAAGTCATGTAGTAATCAGGTTCACACTATGGAGGAACAACCTTTATAAAGTACAGTAGGAGAGTACTTTCCCTTATAGTATATACTCTCATCTCTTTATGGTATGGTATAGAGAAGAGAAGGATATAGAAGAAAATTCAACCATCCATCTCTCTTGTGTACTTGTCTAGTCTTGTGTGTGTGTGTTTGCTGACAAGGAGCTTAAGATTATCCTCTCCCCTAAATTCTTGTGTGTGTGTGTGTGTGTGTGTGTGTGTTTTAATGTAAGGAGCTTAAGGTTATCTTCTCATGGTATTAGAATGTCGATTCTCAAGAGGTAACCAAGAGACAAGCAAGAAAGCGGTACACAGGTAAGGGTAACTTCATCTCTTTTCCTCTTTGATTTTGGAGCAACACCATTGGATAGTTGTGATGAGAGAGCTATAAGCAGACAAAAAAGTCACTATCTCAGATCAAGGCATCCTTGTTGGTGAAGAAACAAGACTCTATTGTGTGTAGTTAACTTAGTTAATTGTAAAATTTGCATGTTTTGGGGAGTTTCGAGTGCCATTTTAGCTTTGCAAGTTTTCATAAGCACTCTGTTTTAAAGCATCGATTTTGACTATGTATGCCCAATCTCCCTTCGAAGCAAAGTTGCAGCAAAAATTTGGTTGTAGAATAGAGTGTATAGAGAATCAGAGCTTTATAAGTTATTTAGTGAATGTATGTTTGTATGACTGTTCCATTTACAAATATAGTATAACAAGTATACAATACCACTCTATTAGAGATTGCAAGTTCGTTGTAAGTGTAAAAGTATTTACAAGAACTATTTGGTAAGTTGCTACAAGTAATCATGTCTGATAGTCTATTCCATATTATGAGCAAGAAGCTCGACAAGAATTAACTTCCAAGCATGGAAGTTTAGGATGACCAATTTCCTTATGGAAAAAAGATTATTGGGATTTCATCCAAGTGATGAAAAGGAGCTGGGGATTAGTGAAGAAAATCTCAAAACACAATAGGTACAAGCATATAAAGCATGTCATTAAAGAGCTAGAAAGGCAGGATGCATAAATTCCTACTTGGAGGCTTGGGATACCTTGCTGAAGATGTATAATATGAACACTCAAGCTCGAAATATGTAGCTAAAAACATGAGTTGCATCATGTGACCAGAGGGAAGCTAAGTAGTATAAATGATTACTCAATGAAGGTTAAAGGGCTTACTAATGCTCTTCTTTCATTAGATCACCAGTAGATGACAGTGATATGGTAATGGCGACCTTGAATGGACAATCAAGTTCAAACCTCCATTGGAGTTCGAGAGAACTTTCTTGACTTTAATGAACTAATTGCTCTCCTCATCTATGAGGAGATGAATATTGTGAGGAGTTCATCCCAGAAATTCACATGAGCAGGCCTTCTACTTAGACACAAGAAGAGGTAGAGACAAATCATCATTTAGAGATTGAGGTACATGCCTTTTACTCAGATACATATAGAGGTATAGACAAATCATCATCTAGAGATCAAGGTGTGGGCCATTTTGGAAACATAAATCATGGACAACAAAACAATATGAATCTAATGTTGTACAAACAGGTAGAAGAGACCACTATAGAGAAAGGGGGAGCTAGAGAGGCCTAGGTGATTGGCAAAGGAATCAAAATACAAATAGCATGGAGTGTGATTCTGTAGTATGATTTGTTGTGGAAAACAAGGCACATTACAAAGGACTGCTATAAAAAGAAAAATGATATCAAAAGTGAAAAGTTGCAGCAAGGCAACTATGCATCATCAAGTAATAGGGTGATGATAGAAGTGAACAAGTATTTGTGATGTAGCATATACTTAGTTTCACATAATAAGAGATGTGTTAGGATCGAGAGATATTTGGCATGTGGATTTTAATGCCTTTAACAACATAACTAATCATGGTTTGAAAATATGTAAAAAATATAAAAACCATGGTATATAAAAGCAAGTAATGATATTGCACATCCCATTATGCATGTTGCATTGTCTATGTAAGATGGCAAAATGAAGTACTTGGTAGATGTACTTCATGTTTCTAATATTCAAAGAACCTGGTTTCTGTTGGTGGATAGATGGTTGAGCAGAGTCTACAAGTGAGATTCAATCCTCAATGGTGCTTTGTGGAAGTCTTCAAAAATCAATGTCACTTGGTTGCAAAGGATAGCAAAAATGGTAGGATGTTTACTTTGAATGTTAATATGCATGAGGTGAAGGCAACCATGTTTGTACATAGGAAATAATTCATTACAAATATTGACATATGACATAAGTACATTGATCATGTGAATATACAATGGTGGATGAAGTATATGCAGGCTCAAAATATTACTACAGGTTTACTAAAGATTGATGGTACTATGCACACTTATGTGAAGCATTCCAACTTGGGAAGTAGGTTAAACATGCTTTCCCACAATTAGAAAAGGATGCTAGTGTAAGACCATTGGATGTTATACACTCTGATATATGGGGACTGACCAAGACTACAACAATTACAAGTTATAGCTACTATGTTACATTTATTAATCCACACTAGTAAAGTGTGGGTTTTCTTCATGAAGGAGAAAAGTGAGGTGTTTGCTCACTTTCAGAGCTTTAAATCCTTGGTCAAGAAGGAAAAGATATCCAGATCAAATGCCTAACATCAAATGGCGAGTAAGAATATTTCTCCAATGAGTTCAATGATTTCTTAAGAACGAAATTAAGAGGCAATTCACATGCAGGTACACTTTGCATGCAACAGAATGGTGTTGCAGAAAGGAAAAACAGGCACATTACAAAAGTTTCTTATGCCTTGATATGAATAGAATATACCAACTAAAGTAGTAGCAATTGCTAATTACATTTTAAATAGGAACCCCATTACTGTTTATGGTATGACACCTGAATAGAAGTTTATAGGCATAAAACTAGATGTGTCTCACTTGAAAGTGTTTGCATGTATTGCATATATGTATATTCGTGGTGAAGTGAGAACCAAAGTTGGATCCAAGTATAGAGAAGTGTATCTTCATTGGTTATGCTTTGGAGTAGAAAGGTTATAAATATTATAACCCTACCACTCGTGAGATGCGAGTAAGCAGAGATGTTGCCTTTGAGATGAGTAGGTAGTATGTTAAGGCCACTGATGAAGATATAGATGTAGGAAGTAATGATGTTGTCCCACATGTAGAGTAATAATCACAAGTGCTTAATAGACATGGAGAGTCCTCTGGCGAGTCCTCTGGCAATGGATCCAGTTTTAGCCATGGTTAGGCAAGCTAAGGATAGATACAAGAAATGTAGATTCATAGTCTCGTGGTACTATAGGTGTTGGTACACATGTATTATACACACAAAGGGATGGAAAAGGTAGATCAACCTTTTGTCCCTGATTTATAAGCATGTCACTCTTATGTGGATGGTGACTGTAGTGGCTTTGAGTAGAGCCTTGTTGATGTGGAGCTTGGTATTCTGTCAGTGGTGGTTACTCCTTTTGCATAGAGAACCAGAGCTATTTTGAGTTCACCCAGCAGTGATCTAGGTGTATGTAGATCTACTCGGGTTAGATACTCCATTGAGTTCACCGAACACTGATCTAGGTGTATGTAGATCTACTCGGGCTAGATACTCCATTGATAAGTTGAGATATGATGTATATACAACCCGTAACTATGCTTATATGGTTAAAGAAATACAAGAGATAGAGCCCACTTATTTTGAGCAGGCACTTAGAAATCGAAAATGGGAAGTTCCCATGGATGAGGAGCTAGTAGCATCGGGGATATAAATGTGACATGGTAATTAGTGTCTTTGCCCGAGAATAAGAAGGCATGGGAATTAGTGCATTTACATAAGGATAAGAAGGAAATTGGATGTAAGTAGGTGTACAAGGTCAAGCATAACTTGGATAGATCTATAAACACGTATAAGGCAAGACTGGTTATACATAGACATATGGCATTACAATTATCCTTAGTGTATTTGCCTAAGGCTAAGAAGATAATTGTATATAAGTGGGTGTACGTGGTCAAGCATAACTTAGATGGATCTGTGAATAGGTATAAGGCAAGATGCTTATTGCCAAGGGTTATGCACAGAAATATGGCATTAACTACGAGGAGACATTTAGTCCAGTTATAAGAATGGCATCGTGAGGGCTATCATTGACATGTCTATGAAGAGTTGGTATTTACATCAAATGAATGTAAAGAATACGTTCTTGCATGATGATTTGTGAGAAGAAGTTTACATGATGCAACCGCCAGATTATCAGGTCGATGCACATCTAGATTTTGTGTGCAAGTTATGCAAAGCCTTGTATGGCTTGAACCAGGCACCTAGAGTATGGTCAAACAAGATCAAGAAGTATCTTATTACCATTGGATTTTAGATATTAAATGTAGATTTTTCACTGTATATGGAAAATACAGATAGAGGCATCATGCTATTAGTCATTTATGTGGATAACTTGATTATCACCGGTGATAGTGATGCTAACATATATAATGTGAGGATTCTTTTGAAGGTGAAGTTCAAGATGAAAGATTTAGGTGAGCTTTGGAATTTTCTTGGTATAGAGGTAGTGAGATCATCTGATGGCATTTTGTTTGTCAAAGGTAATATGGCTTAGACATGTTATCCAAATTTAATATGATAAGTTGTTGTAAGCCTATTTCAATGCCATTGGAGCATTAGAGCAGAACATTAAGGTTATCTCCTTTCTTATTTATAAGGATATCATGAAGATATGCTCTTGTGACAAATTCACATTTCCTAGGAGATAAAATCTTTTGTAGGTGAGGGGATAATCCTAAGTATAACCACCTTGGCCAAAATCTTGTACTCCACTTTAAGCATAGTTATTGGCCTCTAGTCAGCAAAGGGTTCATATGCAACTTGCTTTGGGATTGTCTTGATTATTCCCTCTTTGATACTTTCCCTCAAAATGTTTATGCTTAGACCCTTTATTAACCAAGAAGGAAACACTAGGGCCTTCAACTCATCCCAAAATTCCAAGAAGAACTCTAACAAAAGCTTATCCTATCTCAAGTTTTTGTCTCTTCTGAATCGCCTTAGTAACTCATAACATTCATCATCTTGGATGTCCCTTTCAACCCATGATCTCGTTGAGATATCAAGCTCATCTAGTACTCTGCAGACATTGATGATATGCATGGGTGATATCTTCCACACTTGTTCCACTCGCATGGTTGGTGAGATTATGGTTGATATGTCACCAGGGGAGGACACACTGTGGGACAGTCACATTTGGCTTACTAGAGTATGGCATACTTATAGCGCCAACTCATACAGTCGATTTCACACTATGGACCAATGTTATAGTAGGAGAGTAATTTCCTTTATAGTATATATTGTTATCTCTTTAGTTTATGGTTATAGATAAGAGAACAAGATAGAAGATATACTATTGTTGCAGGTTGAGAAATGATGGATATACATCCGATCATTTGCTTCAATGGTTAAAGTAATACAAGAATCGGAGTCCACTTGTTTTGAGTAGGTACTTGGAAATAAAAAATGGAAAGATGCCATGAATAAGGCGCTGGTAGCCTTGGATACAAATGCAACATAGAAGCTAGTGCCTTTGCCTAAGGAAATGAAGGTAATTAGATGTAAGTGGGTGTATAAGATCAAGCATAATTCAAATGGATTGGTGAGCATGTAAAGCAAGATTGGCTTCCAAGGGCTATGGCCAGACATATGGCATTGACTATGAGGAGATATTTAGCTCAGTTGAATAGTAACTATGAGAGCTTCATTGCTACAGCTACGAAGGGTTGGTTTTTACATCAGATCAGATATAAAGAATGCTTTCTTGCATGGTGATTTTCAAGAAGAAGTATACATGATACAACAACTAGGTTACGAGATGCACACCCAAATTTTGTGTGCAGGTTATGTAAAGCCTTATATAGCTTGAAACATGCACCCAGAGCATGTTCAAACAAGATCGGGGAGCATCTTGTTACCTTTGGATTTCAGATATCCAATGCAAATTTTTTCACTTTATGTGAAAAAGATAGATAGAGGGATCATGCTATTAGTTATTTATGTGGATGACTTGGTTATCACTAGTGATAGTGATGCTATACATTATGTTTTGGAGGATTTTAAAGCTAAAGGATTTGGGTGAGCTACGATATTTCATGGGCATAGAGGTGGTTAGATTACCTCATGGCATTTTGTTATTACAATGGCAATATGACTTGGACATATTGTCCAAGTATGGAATGACAGGATGTAAGCCTATTTTGGTACCATTAGAATAGAAAAAGCTTTCCATAGATACATGTAAGTTTTTGGAGCACCCCACTATGTAGAGGCACATAGTGGGTAGCTTGAATTATATGACCATTACTGGACCAGACTTGAGCTATGTTATTAGCTTTGTGAGTTAGTTTATGTAGGCTCCTAGGAAGCCACCCTTAGATGTGGCTAGACGGATTCTCAGCACATACATAAAGTCCACAGTTGATTGTGGACTTTTCTATAGAGATACAATTATACGGTTACATAGATGCTGATTAGGCTAGTACTGCACAGATAGAAGATCTACTATAGTGGCTTTATTTTTGCATTTGGGAGTGCTACTGTGAGTTAGAGTAGCAAGAAACAATTGACAATTACTTTGTCGGTATAGAGGCAGAGAACAAGGGTGCTGCTATGGCAACTTTTGTGAGGTATCTCGATTTTAGTAGAAAGCTACTTGGTGATAAGGGTGAGCCCATGTGGATAGGGATCTTGGGGGGTGCACTTCTAAAAAATCATATGTATCACATGTGTTCAAGGGGAATTTAAAAAACCCCTTAACTAAAATTCCCCCCCCAATAAAACCACCCCTCTTTACTTATGAACTAACGAATTTTTTTGGAAGTTGAATTAAAATACCCCTCCTGTTATTGTAATCCTGTTAAAATCCAAAATTTGAATTAAAATACCCCTCCTTTTGATCGCACGTGGTACACTAAATTTTTTTGAGGTGAACCCCCCAAGATAGGGGTATCATTTATTGTGACAACATGAGTAGCACACGAGTAGCCAATAACCAAGTATCTCATGCTATAACGAAGCATAATGAGGTGCATTATCACTTTGTGAGAGAGAAGGTTCTAGTAGGTGATGTAGATCAACACAGAGAATCAGGTGGTGGATGACATCTTCACTAAGGCACTTGGCACAGAGAAGCTACATAGGTTTAGCTCAAGTTTAGGAGCTTACTTGGAGTGCAATGTGTGGAGTTGATCTTGAGGGGGGGAGAGTGTGGAGATATCGAGCTCAACTAGTGCCACAGACATTGATGAGACTGTTAGTATACACTTAATGCCCACCTCTTAGCATGTATCTCACTTTGATGTATAATGCACATTTGTTAGGCCCCCATTATGAGGAGTAGCCATGGTGCATATGTCTTTAGTGGGAACCCTGGCTTAGACGCTGATGGGGTCATTATTGTGAACATTGATGATGGTTAGGAGATGGTAAGGGATACGAGTGTAGCTGGGGTTGGGGGCATCGCCCTAGATGGAAGAATATTCCCTCGGATACCAGGTCCATCATTAGTGGGCAGTGGTCGGTGGTCAATGGGCCACATTCTTAGTACGTGGACGGTGATCGTGTCTATGTAGTGTAACCGCCCTCGTTGTATACGCATCTACCACACCGCCTACATTACTATATATGGACATGGTTGCCATGAGCTAAGGAATCCAATGCTTGTGAGTATCCACCCCCTTCTACACTTCGTACATACTCCATCTAAAGTCTGTCTAAATTGCCATCTAAGCTCTACTTGAGAGCGCACGCGTGGACATCACCATCACTTGTACGTCTTTGGTATAATCAGAATTTTAAATTCTCTCCATTGTGTATTTATTGCATTGTCTATTGTGCTTTGTCTTGCTATCTCTTTCTGCTGTGCCATATTCTTATAGAGACCTACCTGGGTGATAGCTTTTCCCCTTATTTCATTGGCATAGTTGTTGAGATTATGCTTGATATGCTTCCAGTGGATGAGAGTTGTGTGACAACCACTTTGGAGTACTAGAATTATGGCATAGTTATAGCGCGAGCTCATGTAGTCAAGTACACACTATGGACCGACCATTATATGTTATAGTAGGAGAGTGCTACACAACTTTTTTTGGTACTTAATAGGTGGTTTAAAAGCTCCATGGGAAGCTCTCATAATAATAAAATTTGTTAATTGAAACAAAAATGATATCATCATTGAATGGAGTTGCAAATTTTTTGGGTACTTAATAAAGCTCTCAAGGTAATAAAATTTGTCAACTCAAACAAAACGAGCCCCATCGATATCATCATTAGTTACAACTTCATCTTGAGAATATACATGTAGAACTTCATGGTAGCTCCTATGTTGCAGTTCTCTATTTGTTGCTTCCTTGAACAAAAGTAAACCTTCTCTGTTTCCTACTTCCTTCAATGAGTTGGATGAAAGTGCTGCTTTAGGACTGCATCTTCATTTAAATGATTTGGCTTTCAAGGTATTTGTCTTTTGCTTCTTCTTCTCCTCCTCCTCCTCCTCCTCCTTCTCTCTCTCTCTCTCTCTCTCTCTCTCTCTCTCTCTCTCTCTCTCTCCATCATCATTATCTTATGTGTGTGTTATATGTATTTTGCTAAATTTAATGTTATACTATACTGTTTGTTACCCAAATGAGGACTCCAACACACTCTTCTGAGTCTTCAAGTGAGTATTCTAGGTTTGTCACATTGCCATCTACATATGGCTATCATGGATTATAGTTAATATCTTGTTAATATTTGGCTATCTTGTAGAGAGGATGCATCGGCCCCATAGGTACCTGATATTTAATTTCCAAGATTGATCCGATTTTGTTATATGAAAGAGGATTTTTACAGTGAGTAGTATTGGCTTACAACTTGCATGGACAAGATACAAGAGCGTTGTCAAAGGAGGATATTCTTGACAAGCAGTGGCTAGCTATTTTACACAACTCCACAAGAAGAAAGGTAAGGTACACCTTAGCATGGTACACCCTGAGATTTTGCAAGAGGAGTGTGCCCTGTATATTATAAGGTGTACCAAGATCCCCCCTCAAACAATGAGTTAGGGATATCTTTTGCTCGGGTGTTTGCGTTTGAACTCGAGGGTTCACCATAAGGAAACCCTCTATATCATGTGTGTTCAAGGGCTATTTTAAAATGCCCTTATCTGTGAATTTGTCATGAATAAAACATACCTTTTTTCTATTCAATCTGTGAATACCCCCTTTAAATTGTACCCTTATGTATGTAAAAAAGGTGTAAAAAAGGGATTTTAAAGATCCCTTCTGTTGAACCCACGTGGTATGCTTACATATTTACGAGTGACCCCTGAGCATTTGAAAGATGATAGAGAGCCTAAAGTCCATTGAAAAAGTCAACACATGTGGTCGCATGGGTAAAATTTGTAGAGCGTGTGGCACAACTTATCCAAGGGAAACCGAGTACATTGCAATAGAATCTGGACCATTGGAGAAGTGTCAATGGGTCATGTAATGCCTAAATATCTTTGTTTATAAGAGCTGACAAGGTTGAGATATGGAGTGTAAGAAAGAAGAAGAGAATCAACTAGAGTCAAAAGGTCCTACATAGTTGTCACGGGCGAGGTCAAAAGCACTATTTGTTTATAGAGTTTTGCAAAGTCACTCCAAAGCATATACTATTTACAGAATTCATGGCCTCTTAGGCATAGTGAAAACGTTATGTAAAGAAGAATCAACTGGCTAGAAAGAAAGCTTATTAGATGGAAAAAAGGAGAAAATGTTTCATTGGGAAGGTGCCTTCAATGTCGGCCACTTTACAAGGGTAGTTATAATTTACAAAGAAAAAATTAGTAGTTTTACTATTGAAACTAGAAGCACAGATTTCAGCATGCATGTCTCTTCTATCTACTATTTGTGCAGATGAACAAATATTAAATTTGAAGGTATATGTGGCAGAACTTCAAGGGATACATTGCTGCTGCACTTGCTCATAGGATCACTCTCATAAGAAAAGATTTTGTGCTTGTGTCTAGACTTAGATACAAGTTTAACAAAGCTTTGGAACCCATTCCAAGTCAAGATATGAGGGCTTTTGAAATTCTAAATATTCCTCTAGCAAGACAACCCAGACAATCAGTTGTTATTGAAGATATTTCGCATACTTATAGTACAAGAAAAGCTCAGGATATTAAAGAAGAAGTGGAGAAAGAGAGAGAGCAGGAGAAGATTACAGAGGATGCCATTCTTTCTCAGCAAGCTGAAATTCTTAATGCATCCAATTCAGAACTTTATCAGAATGTAACAGGTCAAATGGTAGTAGATGTCTCCATGCATGGAGAGGATGAGGTTTATTGTGACATTGCCCCTGAAGACACAAGTATGCTTGTGAATCACAATATTGAGATATGTGACACAGTCCTCTTTATCTGTCTCAGGTTTGTGTGGATTTCCTTTTGCTTTCTTGATGAATTTCTCAGATTCCATATTTTGTTGATATGTTTTGTTTATGTCTCCAGATGTCTTATGAGGGATCTTCCTAACTCAATGGCTATGCAAGTGACCATTCTTAATCCCCTTGTTATACAGTGCCTTTTCAATAGGCAAGGGGATCTTGCAAGTTTTCTAAAAAACTTTGATATGCTGACATTTGTATACCCTTATGTTGAAGTGTAAGACTCACACTCAATTATCTTTTGTCCATCATTACAATATTCACAACTAATTGCAATATTCATCTTATCACAGAGGCCATTGGAGTCTTATTATCTTCAATCTATTGGATAGAGATGTAATCTTTATGAATTCTTTAGCATCCATTCATGGAAGAAGCAAAATGTAAGAATCAACTTTACCATGGTTTATGTTCTAGAGCAATATTTTGTAAGTTTTCAATTGTTTGGTTGACCCTCAATATTTTATGCTTGCAGTGCTGCCAAACTTATCTTGAGTTTTCTAGGTTCCACCTATGAAGACTACAAACTTGAAGATTTTAAGTACTACAATCAGGAAGTTCCTTTGCAAAAAGACTCAACATCTTGTGCATGGATGGTGCTTGCAAATGCTTGGAGATATCTTGAGTCAAGATTTAGAATGACAACACTTACTGTAAGTTCATGTAATAATAGCATTGTGATTGATTGGGTCAATACATTTAGTAACTTTCTCATATTAAGAAATTTTATCATTTTCTTTTGCCTTAGTTGCACGAATATCCAGATTCTTGGGTAAGTTAGGTAAGGGAGAAGGCAGTGTCCTCGGGAGGGTCACTCACAAAAAAATGTGAATATCACGTGTGTTCAACAGAAGCATAATTTTAATTTATGAAACTTACAGAAATATATTTACATAAGGGTATGATTTAAAAATTTTTCAAAAAAATTTACAGATTCATAAAGAAAAGGGGATATTATATAGATTAAAAAATTCACAAATAAGGGATTTAAAATATAGGCCTTGAACGCACGCGATAGGGATATTTTACATATAGTGACCCCCCCGAGGCAGTGTCTATGGTTTTGGAAAGATCTATCAATCCAGTTGATCCTGATTCCCCCTTTCCACCTAATAAAGGAGCCAAGGGTACAACTTCAAAGAAAAGAAAAAAGGAGGAGAAGAAAAGCCATGTCAAGGATGGCTCATCCAAAAAGAAAAAGACCTCTGCCAAAGAGAAGAAGGAAAGAAAGAAGAGCCCTACTAAGAGCAGATCTTCCAAGGGAAAAAAGAGCACTACTAAAGAGAAGACCCATTCTAAAGGGAAGAGCCCTCAGGCTACAGAGAAGAGCCCTAGCCCTCCTGCTAAAGAGAAGAGCCCTAGCCCTCCTGCCAAAAGAGAAGAGCTCTTCACCAACTCAAGGGAAGACTCCTATCAAAGAGAAGACCCCTGTCAAAGAGAAAACCCCAATCAAAGAGAAGACCCCTGTCAAAGCGAAGAGTGCTACTAAAGGTCTTTCGTTTCACTCACCAGTGAAATTTAAAATTCAGAAGCGTCGTTCATCCAACAAAGAAAGTAAGAGGGCAAATGTTGGCTCTCCATTCAATTTCTTTTTCATGTTCCCCAAGAAGACTGCCAAGTCTCCAAAGCCAACCTCCAAAGAACCTTCTCCAAAACCAGACCCCACTGCCAAATCTCCCTCGCCAACACCTAAAGATCTCAGAGAAGAGCCCAACTTACCACCAGCTGAGGAATCCACTGCAAAGTCTTCCTTTCCAACACCTCAAGAGCTTAAAACACCGGAACTTGAACCTCAATCAGCCAAATTTAATCGAAGCAAACAGAAGAGAGAAAGATTCTCTAAAGATCCAGGGTCATCCCATGCCAAAAGAAAAGTTGATTTTGTTGAGTGATTCCACAAATTGGCTTTTGTTTTGTTCATTTTGTCCATATGAACACACCCTTTTTGGGACTATATTCTGTACTTAAATTCAGTATCAACAATTTGATATTCAACTGTTAAACCTTGTTTTGTGTTGCGAACAATATGTTGACCGTTTTTGTGAAGAAGAAGTCAAGATGAAATTTAGCAGAATATATTGATTACATTATTGGAGAAATCCTTTTCAACTTTACAAACTTGCCCTTGCAAGTGGCTCAAATACAACTTTTTTTGGGGGAAGACATGTGATGCATGAGGTTACACTCTCCATCCTTGTACTGACAACAATATCATCTACTTTGAATCTATATTCAAGTGATGTTTCGTCCAGAAACTCAAGCGACTCTCTTACATGTTGTAGTCTCCAGTTTGATGTTACTATAAGGTTCCTAGGATCTGTGAATGGATGGACTATGATGTTAAATTCAAACTCTGGACAATTCTCTTCAGAATCCAAAGGGACCCAACTACCAAGCTTGCTTTTCCATCTCCTATAGTCATAGCCCAAAACTAGGGATTGATGACATAGTTGGTATGAGATAGACATAGAATTTGGGCTTACTCTACAACTGATATTGTCGCCAATATGAAAAGTTTCCTTGGTACTCCATCCTTCTCCAAGTACAGTGTCCAGATCAGTCGTAGATAGTCTTCTATTAAGCCACATCGTTCTTGTCCTCTCCAATTCCATTGTATTGAAACATGCCACAAAGACATGTATAAGCAAGTACCATTGAATTTTTATCCTTCTTGAAATCCTTCCAGGAGACATAGCTTTAAGAATATCATCTTTGATTTTGGATTTGAAGCTTGTTATGGTATTTGGATCAGGAACTTCCCATTCGAGTGACATTAATGTGGGAATAGGTATGTCATATAGTTCTCCATGAACACCTTCTCTTGATGGAACCCTGTATTCTGCAAAATACACAAATATATCCACTTATTTGTAAAATGAAGGTGGTTTGTCTGCATACATTACATCTGCAATCCCCTTGTGAATTGCTTTGAATGTGCCACTTAAGCTCTCAACAGGCTACCACTCCACAGCTGTTGATGGAAAGATAACTAAAATTAAACAAACAACAAATATATCAGAAGGAGAAATATTGTGTTGTATCAAATAGACAAAGTTTTGTTAAATTACAGTAAGAATGGAGAATTGGATGTTCATCCAAGTTCAACACCATGTCTTTGGCCATGTAGACATGTTGAACTTTTGCAAGCCAGCCATTGTCGGTCACTTTGAAGGCAAGAACACGACCTTTCCAATGGGATTTCACTTCATTTTGCTTGGTTCTTTTCACCCTGTGGACACCTTTACAAGAGGGAAGCATTGTTACCCAATCATTCACACGAAAAGACATGGGTTTCCAAACACCATCCTCTCTGGTGTTATGAAAATCACAAGAAGTTATATTATGAGAAGGACGACGTGAGGACGCCATAGAAGCTCACAGATGAGAGAAAAATAGTGAGTCTTTTGAAAATGCAAAGAAAGGAGAATAAGCCATATGCCAAAATGGAGGGAAGGTGGAAAAGGGAATGAGCCATACCAAAATGGAGGGAAGGTGGAAAGTAGACGTTTGAAAAAATTTGGTGATTTGTCATTAATAGTGTTGTTTTCAGAGCCTGAAAAGAGAAGATTTTGTATCTTCCTGCTTGATTTTTTGAAATATAAAATGGAACAAGATGTCACTATTTTGGACCCAAACTTTAATGTTAGCCATCGTAAACGTCTAAATTAAGCCGTTTTAGCCGTTTGCCACTAAAATAGAACCGTTAAAAGAAGACATTTAGAGGAGACAAGAATGCCATACTTTTGTATACGTGTCAATTCACAATTGGATAATTTCTTAATCCTTAGATTAACAAACAGCCCTTTTCTAGTCGTTTTTGGCCCTAATGTAGAATGGCTGTCACACAGCCTGTCATCCCACTGGCCGCATATCACCGAAGATCTCACCAACCATGCCAGTGGTGTAAGTGTGGGGCCTATCCCCCAGGTGGGTCATCAGTGTCCACCGCCTCACTAGACGAGCTCGATATCTCAACAGCCAGCTGATTAGGGTTGATCTTTGAGTGATTGAGAATTGAGAAAGGTACTGTTGCAAGAAGAGGGGTGGTTTTTGAAAAAGGACTCTAGCCCTTAATCTTGTTCTTGATTTAATGGCTCATAAAATTCTTATAAACTATCTAACCTTTTCCCAAAGGTTTTTATGCCTACCCTTTTGGATCTTTGATGATGTTCTCTTTTTGTCCAAGCACTTATACCATTGCTGCAGCATTTTGTAGGCCTTTCTTTTTCTCATGACCTTTCTTTTTCTCGTGATTGATAAGCCATCGACGATGAACCGCCACCGTTGCTACCTTGGCCTTGACATAATCTACCCTAAAAAGCTCCACCTCTTCATTGAAAAACTCAACCTGAACCTCCATCCAAAGAAGAAAAAGCTTGAGATAACCTACAGCCCTTGGCCTCACTCCAACCCAACCTGATTACTCATGTGATCACACCCTTGCCTCCATGTGACCTTGCCACCCTTGAGCCACTGGAGCAAGCTTCACCTCCCCATTCACTTCAAGGGAGAGTTTTTTTTGCTCTCTCGAGATGATTTATTTGAGCCGCCATCAGCTCCAAGAAGAGGTGCATGTGCACCAAGTACAACAATAAAAAACACATGGGGCTCGCTTCACTCAATATTTTCAAAATCATACCTAGGGTTGTAGCCTCTACACTGATTGACCGTCTTATCTCTTGCGCATCCCAGGATCACCTCCATCAACAAACGCTCAAAAACACTATTACGTGGTCTCTCTCTAACCAACTGTGCCAACACCTCCTTCCATGAGATCATCAAATGAGAAAGGAGAGGTGAAGCCACCACTCAAACCTGTTGTTGGGAACCATTCACTACATCCCACCATGTACCATCAATCCTGGTATTACCATGCATAAGTGTGACCTCCTCTATGAGGAACTTAGCCATTACCACCCATGGCTCTTGAGATACACATATATCTTGGAATAAAGGCCATCTCCTAGCGATCATATGTGATCCGACATCTAATAGGGCTTCCCCTCCACTCCTCTTCGAAGTAGTAACATGTTCCCAAGAAATCCACGCCTACCCTAGCTTATTTCTTGCTCTTTTCCATAGCATAAATCTAATTAGCTATTGTATCTGATGCAAAGATTTTCTTGTTCATGTCAATAAAGGTAAGAAAAAAGATATCATGCTAATCATAATGGACTATGTGACTTTGCGCCAAACATACATAGGCCAATCCTAAGATTTTCAATACACAAACTTATCATTTATCTTTGCAGAATCTATGCCAACAAAGCCTGTGAATCAACATCAACTCCGATTGGAATCGGATAGCCCAAGTGGCGTGTGATGCATCCCCTTTGTTTGACCTATCCATTCCATCCCAAACCAAGCAAATCACTCTCGGTATAGCTTATCAGAGTAGATTTCTGCATATTAATGTATAACCCTGAAGCAAGACCAAAAGTATCCCAAACAGCCATAGCCTTCTCGACATTATCTCTTTAAGCCTTAAGGAACATGAAAGAATCATCTACCAATGCCTATCTGACCATCTACTCTTCTCTTGGAAGAGTAATCACTACAACTTCACCATCCTCCACTAGCTTATATTGTTGAGATAAGATTGGATGTGTAACAATTGCAAACAAGAGAGGGCTAAGCTCGGGGGGTGTACTGCTGAGAAACCCAACATATCACATGCATTCAAGGAGTATTTAAAAAACCCATTTTTCAGGAATAAAATGACCCCTTTTTCTTTATGGACTTATGTTTTTTTTTCCCAAAATCGATTTAAAAAAACCCTTCTGTAAATGTATTTTTGTGTAAATTTACCATAAAATTTTGAATTAAAAAACCCCTTCATTTGAACTCACATGGTATGCTTACATATTTTTAGCTAAATCCCCCGAGGGGCTAAGTGGTGGGCATCCTTGCCTAACTGATCTTGTCAAATGAATGGGATTAGTCATCCCACCATTAATCATAAGCCTAGCCATTGCATGTTGGCTAATAGTATAAATCAATGAAGACATGTGAGAGTCAAATCCCATAGCCCACATAAGCTGTGAGAAAGAAAAGACCAACTAACATGATCATAAGCCTTTTCAATATCCAATTGAATCATAACCACCTCTTGCCTCTCGAAGCCCTTGCATAATTAATTTCGTTTTGTACATTCAGTATATTATCCAAAATATTTTGACCTTTAATAAATCCATATTGCCTTGGATGAATCAAAGTAGAAAGAAATCGATGCAACCTGTTGGCTAAGACCTTTGTAAATATCTTATACATGGCCCCCATCAATGTGATTGGTCTTCTCCATTGACATAGATTAAATGGGGATGAAACTTTAGGAAATACATGTACAAGCCTAATCTTCCAACTTGCAGGCATGATACATGTATTCCACACCTCCTAAAAAATAGAAGCGAGAGGGACCTTCAAATCATCAACATACTTTGTGAAAAGCTCATGGGGGAGCCCTTCCCATCCCGGATTTTTCACTTTAGGAAAATGCTTCAACACATTTTCCACCTCATCCGGAGAAATATCTCTTTCCAATTCATTTGCAAAAACATCTAATACTTGGTGACAAACCAAGTGAAACAAAGACTCTCTAGTTGCAATGACAACATGAGATATGACCTCCTCTGTGGACCCAAAAATGGTGATAAAAATCCATACACACATCTAGAACACAAGTAGGATTAGTAATCAATAATTCTTACCTATCTTGCATCTTGACAATATTCTCACGTGCATGCTTTTGCTGCAAACGAGCAAAGAACATATGTGACTGACAATTAGAATCCATTAGGGCATCCATTCGAGCCATAAGCTTATATCTCACATATTGATTCTCATGAAATGTTGCAACCTGATGTGATAACCAATCAATAGCTATCTCAATGTCAGGGCAAGAACTATCCTCTTGAACCAACTGGTTCAAATCAACCAACAACGATTATAGGTTCCGCAACTTCTCCCTAAAATATGATGCATTATGAATCCCATACTAGCAAGCAAGCTTTTGAATATTGAACATACAACACTCCCAAGCTGACTGTCCTCGGCTCTCTCTTGTAGGCATGAGTTCTCCTACATTTTTCAAATCAATCCTTGTGCATTCTTCATAATTTGGGATACATCAGCATGTAGAAGATGCTAGAGATTCATCGACATATCTTTTTTATGGCTAGGGTTATGCCTACCCCGTGTCTACTCCGTGCTAGTGGAGTATGGACATACTTGTGACCACTTGGTTTTATGTTTTCATTTTGTATGATCATGAATGGATGGCCTTGTATCTGATGGGTTCCCCACCCTGGCATGTTGCCATGAAGTGGTTGCACTATACTTGCACTAGATTCATATTATGTGTACAACATTGGCATGATCTTGATTGTGGGTTCGAGTTGTCGGATATCTTGATTGTGGGTTCGAGTTGTGGGATTGGGAATCCGACCCACCGAGTGTGCCAAGTGTTGACGGCCAGACAACCACGTCTTGTTCAGCATCGCTAGGGATGTCAGAGCCATAGGAATGATGCAGTTTATTATAGAGCCGGCGTGTCAGGGTTAGGTGGTTTTCACCTACTATGTGCCTGGTGTATGGGAATTCACACATTATTCATTCACAACTATGTATTTTTTGTGTGAGAGAGCTGCAGTGGATACTTTCTTTATCTTTTTGTGTTCTCTTCCTTTTGTTTCCTCTATTAGGACAAGGACGCCACTGACAACTACCTGCTCTATGAGCATCCACACACACACACACTAATGCTCAAAGGGCTTTAGTAATTTTTTATGTATAAAAAAAGGTATTTTAATGCTAAATGGTATCGT
This sequence comes from Cibotium barometz, assembly GCF_041138505.1. Taxonomy (NCBI): domain Eukaryota; kingdom Viridiplantae; phylum Streptophyta; class Polypodiopsida; order Cyatheales; family Cibotiaceae; genus Cibotium; species Cibotium barometz. Next base: position 18,314,454 of record NC_141083.1, read on the forward strand.
GTTAAGCATTGTTGAGTGTTATTTTGTTGGGCTTATGTGTGTATGAGATAGAGAGATTCAAGGTCATGCTAATTGATATGAGGTTGGTCATGCCGTTTATGGTTGTATACATCCTCAAATGTTTTTTAAAAAGGCTCACTAGAGTCCTCTAAGGATTTGCATGCATAGATGCTCATAGGGCTCTAGTGAGCTTTCTTTTAATTTACTTGAGATGCTAAATAATATTGTGTTACACATTGCTTAGTGGTATTATGTTGGGCTTTTGTGTGTGTGTGTGTGTGTGTGAAAGAGCTTCAAGGTTTGATGCTAAATGATTTTGTACATATTGGCCATGCTCTAGAAGTAGTAGATATTCCCTTTTTTTTTAATGGCTCACTAGAGCCCTCTGAGCATCCACGTGCACATGGATGCTCAAAGGGCTCCGGTGCATCATTTTTTAATGTATTGAAAGAGCAAGGTGTTGCGCTAAATGATATTGTGATGGCCATTCTCTAGAAGCTCTAGACAAGATCATGCTGAAATTTTATGTCTTCAAATAAATAAATAAAAGGGTGAGGCATTAGAGCCCTCTGTCGCCCTTGAGAGCCTTTTTTTTAAATTTATATGAAGGCTAATTTGGCTACAACATCATGCTTTTAAAATTTGGTATGTGGGTGCTTAAAGGAGCACACTTCTTAAGGACGGTAGTCTCGCAAGTGAGGCCAGGTCGAAAGCCAAGACGCATCTCCCACTCCCGGGGCCTAGCAAACGACACCCACCTCGACAATCTCATCCTCTTCGGCGATGGTGCCTCCACCCTCATCGTAGGCTCCGACCCCATCCCCCCAACTAGAAACACCCTGGTTCCAAATCCATTGGATGGGGACCGACATCATGTCGGACAGCGATGGCACCACATCGATGGCCACCTACACGAAGTCAGCCTCATGTTCCACCTCCTTAAATACATGCATGCCATCATCTCCAAGAACATCAGCTCCATCCTTAAAGTATTGGTATGTTAGAGAGAGTGTGTAGAACATTTTTCTCCAGCCTCAATTCCTTCCACTGTTGACCCTGCAATAGATATCACTGCATGCAAAGTCCTCACAGTTGGGTTATGGTGGCCTACCTTAATGGCTGACGCAGTAGAATACGTCAATTGGTGTGATGAAGGCAATCACCCACTTTAAAGACAACACACCCCTGAATGCTATCGTGTCCTTGCACCCATTCGAGAAATGGGGGATTGATTTCATTGGGCCCATTAGTCCCGTAGCCAAATACACTCAAGCCAGATAAGGGATTGGGAGGCAGAAATGTAGTAGAAGTGGAAGTTTCCACCGCACATAGCAAGGTGATGATGAGATAGATGATGATGAGGATGCTTCATCTCCCTCTCATGTGGAGGAAGAAGATGATGAGGAGGAAGCAGAATGATGTGACAAAGGAGTCATGGCTCATGGCATGATTCATCTATGTAGTGGTGTGAAGTTTAAAGTTGTGGTGTGAATTTTGTCTCTTGGTTTATGATGTACAATGTTTGTGATCATCTATGTAAACTTTGAAGTTTAATGAATTTTCCTCTCTTGTGTTTCAAGTATCAACTTTCAAAGTTTCAAGTTTTTTATCTTCAAAGTTTAGGGCCAACCTCTAGGCCACCAAGGGCCTAGGATTCTACTTTCAAGTTTCAAGTTTCAGCCTTAATGTATCTACATAGTATAGAGTCCACTGTCCCAACTCCCACAGGCCCCAAATTTAAGGCTACATATGAAACTCCACTAGGGGCTGAATCATATATTTTCATACTTAGCATTCTCCATGAAGAATGGCAGTATGAAACATGTGATATGAACGTTATGCCCATCGGGTTGTTTGAGGTGAGCTAGCCTCAGTTTGGGAGTGCCTCCCCCCCACAAGGTGATGCAAGCAGCCAAGGATAGAAAGTGGACCGACGAACGTGGGCCGAGCCATTTCTCGGTCATTGACAACGAGATGGGTGACCTCCCAGGAAGGCCAACAATGGGCCATCGACCTGATATACAAAGTGAACTGCACCTACAAAGGAGAATCGGTTAGGGTCCATTGGGGAAATTGGGGCATAAGCAAAGACTTAGGTGGTCCTCATGATGGATTCTCACTTAGAACCAAGCCAAGGTGACTTGATGTGGGCAACACATCTCATCTCAACACACTTCCACAACACTTCAAAGGTAAACCCAGATGGGCCTTGCACCTGGCCCGTGCACTTTTCTCTAAGTCTCGGGTTGGGGGCCTCAAGATGTTTTTCAAAGGGCCTTCAAACTTGCCACACAACACTTGGTATTAGAGAAAAAATTTGGAGTCCGGCCTGTCAGTAGTTTTTTTTATGGTGGACCAATAGTCGCCGGTGGTGCAATGGAATTTCTAGCTTGTGGGCGGTGGTGCCTGTGGGGTGTGTTGAGTTGCACTATGGGAAACTATAAGGGGAGTAGGTCTTGGTTGATAATACAAGCCGGGGTGGAAAAATTGACCACTCCGCCTTACGTCAATTATGGAAATGATTCGCCGACAAGGAAAAATCAGGCAATTAGATTTTGGAGGTCAAACGAAGCAATTTGGAAAAAATAATGTCACTTGAGTGTGTACATGAATAGTTAAAGTGATTACAAAACATGGTCAAGATTTTGAACCACTAGACGTACATGCTTAGACGACATCAGGTGGTGGGTTGCCACCTCAAGACATAGGTCCAAATGGCAAAATTTGGGGACATGCTACATATGAAAGTTGCTCAATTTTTTGAGGAGAACCCAAATATATGGTTATTTTTTTGGAGTTTCCAAAGTTTTTTGGAGGTCATTGTAGAACCTCAACGGGGGCATGCACGTGGATGTAGCCTTTTTGGAAATGTTCCACCTACTCGAGCAGTGGATGGACGAGGTACATGGACAAAGACCCCTGATGACATGAAGCTACAAGATTAGCCAAGTTTGACTTGGGATCGTAGTGCGTCAATCAAGGAGGGATAAGGGACCTAGAAACCATAGTGTCTTGGTATACAAGAAGGTGTTCTTAAACACTAGACAAGGTAAGGCTTAAAAAAGTGGCACTTAACACCGCTTGATGATACAGCTGGAGGTGTCTTGAGATCCTTAGGAAGCATGTGAACTTTAAAGCTTGGGTGGTACAAGCTTACGAGCTGAGGGGAAACCTGGCGTAATCTTCAGAGTATGTAATAACATTATGCACTCAAGGGTTCATGGAATCCTAAGATGTAGAAGAGAGTTTGAGCTTGATCATCAAGAAGTTCAACGACAAATCCATGCAAGCCAAGAAGCCATGGGAACTAAAATGGCAAACAAAGTTTGGCTAGGATGATTAGGCCATCAACTTCAAAGGTGAACAAAAAGGGAGAAAGTGAAATATGCCAATGGAACTAGGATCTAGAGGTAGCTAAAGTTGGAAACATGTGCAGAGGCTCATCCAACTGAGCATGGCCAAACTTGGTGGCAATGAGGCTCAAAGCAATAGTCCACATCTATGCTATGACTTAGGTGACTATCACATCACAAAAAGTGAAACCAAAGTAACTACTTGGAGGGAGGTTGTGTGGGATAAAGTCATGGTGTGGGTACTTGCACTATAGGATGAAGAAACAAGTGGATATACAATGCTACAAACATGTATCAAAGAACAAAGGGAGGTTGTGTGGGATAAAATCATGGTGTGGGTACTTGCACTATAGGATGAAGAAACAAGTGGATATACAATGCTACAAACATGTATCAAAGAACAAAGGGCTAATGAAGCCACATTGTGGAGATAATGCTTGGAATGGGATGGGTGATTGTAATAAAGTAGGAACTTTATTCAATAGGGTTAATAATGGGACAAGTCCATGTATAAAAGAGGGGACTTGGACCATGGTTGTAACTTTTGATGATCATTTTTAGAAATGGAAATTTATGTTTCTTGGAGCTCATGGCTTCTCTCTTGGCTTGTGGAAGGCTATTTCCATTCTCTTGGTGAGAGACTAAACACACTTAGGCATCATGTTTACATGGTGATTACTCATATTTTTCATGCATTACATCCCTTCATTCCAATTGGTATCAGAGCTCTTGATTTTGATCATGGGCATGCATGGGTTGTTGGGAAAATTTGCTTGAAAATTTGAGTTTCTTTTATTTTTTTTCTCATTTTCTTGTAATCCTTGAGTGATTCTTGACAAATCTTCTCTAATCTTGATTAATCTCATGGAGATGGTGAGCATTTCATGGAAATTGCTTGAATTTTGAGTGATTTTGGCCAATTTTGCCATTTTTGGACCAAATTTTGGGCCTCTGGACCAAAAATTTGGGGCAGTAGGGCCAAAACTTAGGGCAAGTGACTAATTGCAATTAACTTTTCTGCTAATCACATTTAGTAATCATCTTCTTCTTCCTCAAGCTTTCCATAGCCATGGGATGCTCTTCCTCTACCCGTTTTGATGCCAAACCTTAGGGCTTTTGTAGAGCTTCTTGAGATCTTTCATTTGAGCCTCTTTCTTGTAATTTTTTCTCAAGATTTGGGAGCTTGTGAACCTTTCTCCATGGCTGAAAGTTGAGCTTTCATTGCCAAGTTCTACTCAACATAGATGGCTGCAAGCATCATATTATGGTGATTTCTTCTCTCAATGAGCATGGAGACTAGCAATGGGGCTGATTTTTCACTTCCACGCTGAATTTCGTGGCTGAATTTCGTTGATTTCGTCGCCTCTTCCATGCCTCCTCCAAGCTATGAAGCTTAGCCATTGTTTGAAGCTTATTTCAAGCCATCTTCTTTGCACATGGGAGGTCTTTAATGGCTGCAAATCAGGGAGCAAAAAGGGGCCACGTTTTTCTTCAACAAGAGGCTTCTTCAACATTTTCTACCATTGAAGCTTTCCGGATGACATTGGTGAGTGGTTTGATCAATCCCTTGCAAGTTTGAAGCATTTGGTGGAGCTTGGGAATGGATTAGGGTTGGACACATTAAAACTCCCCTAATTTTCAGAAATTAACCATTAAAGCTTGACCATTCACATGCCAATATTGCTTCTCCATGCATTATTGATGGCAATGGTGAAAGGAATTGATTCCACATGAGCTTGGCCAATTCATAGATCACATTTTGGGGGATTTTCTTCATTATGTCTCATTTGGCATGCCATTGATGGAATAGCAAGCTTATGCAATGTTTTTGGAGTCCCTCATGCTCATCTTGATGCCATATGGACACTATGGATGCTATACATAGCCATGCCAATGCTATGTTTTAGACATGGGCATAAGAGAGCATAAGTTTTGGAAGCATGCATTTGTCAATATGATGTGAAAGGGATTGTTGGAATGCAATTGCAAATGCCTTGATTGTGGTTAACAAATGCTTATGCAAATGCCATGGTGAGGGCATTGTGAATTGTTGGTTTGTGTTGGAGCTTTTGGATGATGGATTGAGGCATGAGTCCATGCTTTATTGATGAGTTCTAAATTGTAAAAGGGCATGAGTCATGCTCAATACTTGTAAGCCAACAAACTTGTTCTATCATTTGATATTATCCACATCATTTTGTACCTACACTCACCATTGCTACCACTTCAAGTTTCTATAGAATCTAGCAATGTGTGAGGGTACCTTGGCATTGGTTGGAGAGGCCAAGGGGAGAATGGCTTGAACTCTTTGTGCCATGATTGCTTGGTAAAGCGGTACAAAGGGGGATTAGGTACACCGGTGTGAAGAAATGGCCTCAACCTTCACCTTGGAGGAAAACTCGGTGAAGGGGTGAGAAGAGCTTGGCCGGGAGATCGGCAAGCTTCAACGCGCGTCCTCAACAATCCTCACCATCGACTTTGTGGATGCATTTGGGCAATGGGGCCCCTTTTCCGTCATATTGTGTGGATATTGCAAATGCTTTGATGGACAAAGAGTGCATATGATCTTTCATGACATTGTGGGATACAAAGAGTATTGCATTGTGATTTGAGAAGTTGCATTTTCATTTGAGATTTGGTTCCAATTACAAAGGAGACTCTGGCGGAATTTTTCCAACAAGGGAGCCAAACAAGCTTATTGATTGGAGATTTACCCCATGGATACACTTGAAGAGTTATTCACAACTACCAAGGGGAGAAACACCAATCATTTGTAGCCGGATTGAGCTTTGGGACCGAATTTTGGGAATTTCTGGGATTTTATAAAACCCTAATTCAGTCCTAGGGTTTTTGGGATTAGGTCCGAGTGATTACACGACTCTATTCTACTCCTTGAGAGTTTTCAAATGAGCCATAGAACCCCTTAATCGGATATCACAATCTCGGTCAAAGTAGTCATGTTGGCTTTCTGGTCAAAGTCAAACAGAATATACTTCCACTTTGACTGAATCAAAATGCTTTTAGGGGTAGGTTCTATCTTCCGTTAGCTTTCTATAGAGCCGTCAAAATCCTAATTTCGACATATATTTTGCGTTTTAGAGCCAAATTACTACTTTCAGCTGTCCCGCACAAACCCTAAAACAGAGAGTACTTGCCCACACCTAATTCTTACTGTGTTCATTTGGGAGGATAGTAGACACCATTACCTACCCATAGAACCTTCTTTTGTCCAATTCCGACATCATTTGGGAATTCTACCAACATCTTGCATTTCTTCACTATGCCGAAGGGAAGACCACGCAAGGGTGGGGATGTTGTGCAAGAAATGATCATTGGTGATGAGGACATGGAAGGTAATACGGATGCAAGGGATGCATTCATCAATGAAGACAATGGGGGCAATGTACATAATCAAATTTCTCAAGGGACACAAGCGGCGGTTAACCATGACACCCTCATGCAAATGCTTGTACAATGGTTGGAGACCTTAGACTCCAAGCTTGATTCTCATTTTGAAACATTATCCTCACGGATTGGTGTGATGGAGGACAAGTTTGGGAAGTCTCAAGCACAAGAAAAGCATGGGAATTATGGTGACTATGAGCAAAGAAAAGGCAAGGGCATCTTGAATGAGGATTCCATGAAGGCCGTACAAGAGGATCCATTGGGAGCATCCACTCGGGGATTCATGGCGGATGCACGGAGACCTCTTGTCAAGGACATGTTTCCTCCTTCTTTTCATTCGGGTTTGTCTCACCTCAATGCATCAAAGGGTCCTACCTTTTCTAGGGCAATGCATTCAAGGGAAGAGGATGAGGTGTTTGTGAATGATGAGGAGATTGCACTCGATTGGAATCAAATGTCCTTTGCCCAAAGACAAAGGGATGCTCACGAGAAGTGGATGGAATTGTCGAATATCATCAAGAGGGATTACAAAGACTTTGCACAATTTATGGAGTCATACTCGAAGATGCAAAGATTCAAGCCCTCTACCCAACATGATAACCCATCCCACATATCTTCCAAGGATGTCAAAGACAAAATCTCACTATCAAAGTTCAAAGGTGACGGGTCATCTCCGCAAGAGTTGGAGGAGTGGGCTACCAAGCTTGACACCTATTTCCAACTTTACCCAAAAAGTGAGCATGATATGGTACAATTTTCCTCCTTACATCTTGAAGATTATGCTCATCAATGGTGGAGGCACTTGGTCAAACAAGGGAACACGCCATCAACTTGGGAAGGATTGAAGCGGGAGATGAACTTGGCCTTCATTTCACCCTTAGTGCTCGACCGATACCATGAAGAATGGTATGAGCTTTCTCAAAAGGGGATGATGGTGAGAGGTTACATCAAGAGATTTTTGAAGCTTTCAATGTACGTGGAAGGCTTGAGTGAAGACATGAAGATGAAAAAGTTTGTGCATGGGCTTGAACACTTCATCAAGGCGGATGTGTCGGCTCAAAGGCCTAGCTCTCTCAAAGAAGCTATGAGGTTAGCCGAACTCTATGAGCCAAAGTACAAGAGGTCTCAGCCCATGACCTTCACCAAAGACACACTCAAACCAACCACTACTTCTTACAATTTTGGGAAAGGTCCTACCTCTACATTACCATCCTCTAATCCAAGAACTCCTACATCATTTGGGGGTGGACAGCCAAAGAATGGGATACATCAATTTGGTTGATGCCAAAAAGAGTAGTGACTTCATGAAGAAGAAGCCCTTTCAACCCTTCAAGAAGACTCAAAGAATGGATGATCCAAAGATTGAGGAGTTGAGAAGCAAAGGGCTATGTTTCAAGTGCAAAGAGAGGTGGTCACCCGGGCATGTGTGCAAATCAAAGAAGATTGTGGCCACTATGATCCTCATGGATGAGGAAGAGAACAAGGATGACTCTCATGACATTGAGGAATGGGAGGATTGCAATGAAGAAGCACATGAGGAGTCACTTGAAGACCATTCTTTCATCACGGAGGATGGTGAGTTTCCGTTTGATCCGGGAGGTGGAGTTAAGGAAAGCCTTGTGGATGGAGACATGCCTACCAATGCAGAAATTTCAGCTTGCATATGCTCTATCTCACAAGAGTTGTTGGCGGGTTGCAAGAACCCAAGCACACTAAGGTTGGTTGGGACCATCAATGGGAGGGTTGCACATATTCTTGTGGATTCCGGGAGCACTCATAGCTTCATCAACTCTAAATCCATCAACTCTCTCAAACTCAACACAAAGAAGACACCTACAACGTTCCAAGTGCAAGTGGCAAATGGGGAAAGTGAGAAGACTAGCTTGGTTTGCCCTTCTACAAAAGTGGTTTTATCCTCTTCATACACTTGGGAAGGTGATTTGGTGGTTTTGGATATGGGTCCCATCGACATTATCATGGGGTGTGATTGGTTGGCTTCACTTGGTGACATTCACATGAACCTTCAACAAGGTTTCATGAGCTTTCTACATCATGGGCAACAAGTGGTACTTGCTGCAAATGCACCTAAGAAGCTCTCTTTGATCACTCCAAGGCGACTCAAGAAAGAGATTAAGGCTTTTGGCACTATCTATGTGTTACATGTTACCCAAGAGGGGATGGAAGGCAGTGGACAGCACATAGATGAGGAAATGGCAACTCTTCTTAAGGAGTATGAAGATATTTTGCAAGTGCCAAAGAGTCTACCACCTAAGAGGAGATTGACCATGCCATAGTACTTGAACCGAATGCAAAGGTTGTCAACAAGCCTCCTTACCGTTTGTCTAAGGTAGAAAGAGAGGAAGTGGCTAAGCAAGTGCAAGATTTGCTTGCTATGGGTCTTATTCAACCTTCACAATCTCCATTTACATCTCCCGTTCTCTTGGTGAAGAAGAAGGATGGATCCTTTCGCATGTGCATTGATTATCGTGACTTGAACAAGGTCACAATCAAGAATAGGTATCCCATACCTCGCATTGATGATCTTCTTGATGAGCTCAAAGGGGCAAAGTTCTTCACCAAGATTGATTTGAGATCGGGATATCATCAAATAAGGATGAAGGAAGGTGATGAAGAGAAGACAGCATTTAGGACGGAAAGGGGATTGTTTCACTTCATGGTGATGCCCTTTGGTCTTACAAATGCTCCAGCCACTTTTCAAGCATTGATGAATCGGATATTGGCTCCCCTTCTTTTCAAGTTTGTGCTAGTGTTCTTCGATGACATCTTGATCTATAGCAAGAGCAAAGGGGAACATCTATGTCATGTGAAGCAAGTGTTTGAAGTGTTGAGGAAGCACAAGCTTTATGCAAAGGAGAGCAAATGCACATTCATGGTCAATGAAGTGGAATATCTTGGACACTTGGTGGGTGAGAATGGCATAAGGGCTGATCCTAAGAAAGTGGCATGTGTCAAAGAGTGGCCAACACCAAGTAATACAACTCAATTGAGAGGATTTTTGGGATTATCTTCTTTCTATAGAAGATTCATGCAACATTATGCATCCATTGCGGCACCTCTTACCGACTTGCTCAAGAGGGAGGCTTTCTTTTGGGATTCCATTGCCAACAAGAGCTTCAATGAGCTCAAGGAGTTGCTCACTTCAGCCCCTATACTTGTATGTCCGGATTTTGCAAAGACATTTTATGTGAGGGCGGATGCAAGTGGTAGAGGAATTGGGGCAGTTTTGTATCAAGAGCATGGAGTCATTGCATTTGAAAGCAGAAAGCTTACCGAAAAGGAGATGGGGCTTCATGTTTATGAGCAAGAGATGCTAGCCATACTTCATGCCATCAAGAAGTGGCATCACTATCTTTATGGTGCTCATTTCAAGGTGAGAAGTGATCATAGGGTGCTGAAATTTTTCCTCTCCCAACCAAATCTTTCTCTAAAGCAAAAGAGATGGCTGGCCACACTTCAAGGATATGATTTTGAGATATCCTACACACCCGGGAAGGACAATGTAGTGGCGGATGCATTGTCTAGAATGTGGGCATGCGCTACAACTTCAATCATGGAGGTATATAGTGAATGGATCAAGGAGATTCAAGAGGAATACCTCATCAATGAAGGTGCTGCCCATATTTATACCAAATTACAGAGTTTCCTCATTACAAGCTTCACAATGGTCTCTTGTGGTACAAGGATAAGGTGTATTTGGTTCCTACCTCATTCTACATACCAAAGGTGCTTCATGAGATGCATTCTTCACCACTTTCGGGCCATCTTGGTGTACTCAAAACCTATGATAAAGTGAGCAAGAGTTTTTATTGGAAAGGTATATAGGGAGATGTGAAGAAGTTTGTGATGGAATGTGCTTCTTGTCAAAAGAATAAGGATAGCCATCAACTCCCAAGTGGTTTACTTCATCCATTACCTATTCCGAATGGTAAATGGACTCACATTTCTATGGACTTCATCACGGGTCTACCAAAGACAAAGCATGGATGGGATCAAATATTTGTGGTGATTGATAGGCTTACAAAATCAGCCAATTTCATTGCTTCAAAGACCACTTATGGAGCATCTCATATTGCCAAGCAATTTTTGGAACATGTATTCACCAAGATACATGGCTTGCCACTCAACATAGTTTGTGATCGAGATACCAAGTTCATGGGGACTTTTTGGAGGTCATTATATGAGAGCTTGGGTACTCAAATCACTCCATCTACGGCCTATCACCCTCAAACGGATGGGCAAACGGAGTGCACAAACAAATGGCTTGAGGTGTACTTGAGGCACTATTGTCATGACATGCAAACATCTTGGGATGAGTGGCTTTATCTTGCTGAATTTTGCCATAATTCAAGCAAGCATTTGAGTATTGGCATGTCACCATTTGAGGCTCTCTATGGATATCAAGTACATGTGCCATCGATAGCCTTCCATGAAGACAAAGTGGTCAATCCATTGGCAAAAGAAGAGTTGGAAAGAATGAGACAACTTCTTCAACTTTGCAAGGACAATATGAAGAAGGCTCAAGATGTCATGAAGGCTAATGCGGATGTTCATAGAAGGAATGTGGAGTTTCAAGAGGATGATTATGTGCTATTGAAGCTTCCCAAGAGTCGGCATAACACTCTCAAAGGTGTAACCAACTCAAAATTGGCTCATAGGTATTATGGACCATACTTGATTATCAAGAGGGTTGGTGATTTGGCCTACAAGTTGGATTTGCCTTCTTCGACAAGGATCCATAATGTGTTTCATGTATCTAACCTTAAGAGGTTTATGGGATCTTTGCCTCAAGAGATGGAAGAGCTTCCACCCATGAATGAAGAAGGTGAGATCATTTATGAGCCGGAGAGGGTTATTGGCAAGAGGACAAGAGAGTTGAGGAATCGGAATATTGATGAATACCTTGTCCAATGGAAGCAATTACCCATGGATGAGGCTACTTGGCAATCATTGGAGTATGTCCAACAACATGGCTTACTTGTGGATGACTTTCCGTGACCAAGTGGTATGGTTTACTTGAGCAAATTGGGTAATATGAGGAGAAGTATACATGCTGTAATTTCTGGACAGCTTTGGGAAGGTCTACTATTGGGCCTATTTTTCTACTCCAACAAGCTTCATGGCGTATCCTAATGAAAGATTATGATGTGGGCTACATATGGCTGAGTGTACATATCATTTTCAGCCCAATATATGGAGTCTAAATGAAGCATTTTCAAGGGTCTTCATCGACTAGAAGGGCTGTCATAACAGTTCCACTCACACACTTTGGGCTTGAAGCTTTGTGGACTTGTATACATCCGGATTTTCATTGTATATGTGCTTTGGATGTACTTGAGAACTCTTAACCACTTCCCATTGATTACATTAGAGTCTCATACTTTGAGATTGTACATGTTATTGATTTTGAGGACAAAATCTTTGGGAAGGGATGGTTTGTAATACTGAGACAGAGATTGCAAACTTTACAAGTGACCATGTGGGTCACCATGCATCTCCAAGATGAGAGCATGATGCAAGCAGATATGCCGAGTGTATTGCAAATGCATGTGTGTTTCCATTTATAGTTTGTAAATTTGTAATGCTAATTGTTTATAAGGAGGTTGCTTTTTACATGTATATGTGCCCAATTGCAAATAGCATGTTAGGATGTGATTTGTGCTTAATGCCCTTGAGATTTGCATATATGTGTGCTGAATCTTGTTAAGAATTGGTATCTGTGTGTATGATATTGATTTGCATCAATGGAAAATAACTTTGCGCTTAAATTTTGTTGGAATTTATAAGCCACAAAAGCCTACATTAAATTCATAGCTTGAATGTCTTAAAAAACTCAAAATGGAAAGCTCACTAAATAATCACACTCGGTAGTGTGATGCTTGATGGACTAGTTGTGGTTCCTTTGTACTTAGAAGATAAAAAATATAAGTCTTCCACTATCTGCAATGATCTCACACCCCTCATTGTTTCCCTAGAGCAAGTAGTAGTAGAGAATGTAGTTAAGGGCTTGCAAGTATGGGAAGGGCTCTAACTTTTAATCCAATGTTTGATGATGATTATCTACTATTTTTGGAGGCCTCTACTGAAAATGTTAAGAGAGCCCTTGCCATTGTATAATGCTTTGCGTGAATACTTTTGGATCACAATGCAATATTCTTAACTCTAGGTCAATCCTCTTAACTAAGGATGAGGTTTTCTTATGTCTCTAGATCAGGTTATAATAAAGCTCAAGGCACCTTGGTTGTCTAGTTGAGGTCAGAGAAGAATTTGGGGGAGAGGATGAACAAGAGTAGACATGCACACACACAAGAGTAGACATGTACACACATGAGTAGACAAGCACACTGTAAGAGAGATGGATGGCTTTTTTTTTTCTATATCCTTCTCTTCTCTATAACCATAACATAAAGAGATAAGAGTACACAGTATAAAGAAAAGTACTCTCCTTCTAATAACTTACAAAGGTAGGTTTATAGTGTCATGAACTGGCATTAAAACTATGCCATAACTCTAATACACTAAAGTGATTGTCACAACGTATAAACCAATGGCAACATATCACCCATAATCTAACCAACCATGGTAGTTGCATAAATGTAAAAGCTATCACCCAATCATCAATGGCCATAGCATGTGCTGAGCTTGATATCTCAACCCCCCCCCCAAGCTCAACTTCACACACTGCACTCCTTGCCTCTATACTAGACAAGGCAACTATCAGATGTTTCTTGTTGCTCCAACTTGTAGCAGTGGCACTCCAAAAAGAAAACATAAAGACACAAGTAAATATCTTATCTGAGACACTACCATCCCAATCAACATCTATATACCCATGTAGTTATATCTATTCACACCAACCCTTTAGAAAAGTCTATAATCAATAGTGGGCTTTATGTATTTGAGAATCCTGCTAGCCACATATAAGTGTGGCTTCTTGGGACCATGTATATAAACCAACTCATAAGTCCAACATCATAGCTCAAAGCTGGCCTAGTAATGGTCATGTAGATTAAGCTTTCCACTATGCAGTTGTACATAGTAAGGTCTCCAGAAGTCACATGTATCTGTAGAAAGCTTAGTGTTCTGCTCCAATGCTCCCATGGCATTGAACTAGGCTTACAACCTATCATACCATATTTGGATAACATGTCCAAGACATATTGCCTCTATAAGAAAAATGACATCAGATGATCTCACCACTTGGGTGTATAAGGTCAAGCATAACTTGAATGGATCAGTGAGTAAGTATATGGAAATATTGGTTTCTTACCAAGGGTTATGCATAAACCTATGGTATTGTCTATGAGGAGACATTCACAGTTGTTGTGAGAATAGCAACTGTGAGAGATTTTATTATTATGGTACAATGAAGGGTTGGTATTTACATTAGATAGATGTAAAGAATACCTTCTTGCATGGTGATTTGTAAGAATAAGTATACATGATGCAGCAACCACCAAGTTATGAGAGTGACTCACACTTAGATTTTATGTGCAAGTTACACAAAGCCTTGTATGGCTTGAAGGCAAGCACATAGATCATGGTCAAACAAGATCAGAGGGTATCTTGTTACCATTGGATTTTTGAGATATCTAAGGTAGATTTTTTAAATGTGAAAAATATAGGTAGAGGAATTATGCTATTAGTCATTATGTGGACAAGTTCATTTGGTGATAATGATGCTAACATACATGATGTCAGGATGGTTTTAAAGCAGAAGTAGTTTGCGATGAAGTATTTGGGTGAGCAGTTCTATTTCTTGGGTATAGAGGTGGTGAGATCACCTTATGGCATTTTTCTATTATAGAGGCAGTGACATGATGTACAAGTATGGTATGATAGGCTATAAGCCTATTTCAATACCATTGAGTAGAACACAAATCTTTCCATGGATACAAGTGAGCTTTTGGAGGACCCCACTATGTATAAGTGCTAGTGGGTAGCTTAATCTACATGACCATTACTAGGCTAGAACTCAGCTATGTTGTTGGACTTGTGAGTTAGTTTATGTAGGCTCTTAGAAAGCCACACTTAGATGTCACTAGATAGATTCTTGAGTACATAAAGTCCATAGTTGATTATGGACTTCTATGAGGCTAACACAGAGATATAGCTACTACTACATGGGTACATAGATGTTGATTGGGTACATAGATGTTGATTGGGCTGGTACTGTCATAGATAGAATATATACCAGTGGCTTTATGTTTTATTTTGGGAGTGTTGCTGTAAGTTTTAGTAGTAAGAAAGAACCAACAGTTTGTAGAGTAGAGGGGTGCTACTATGGCAACTTGTGAGATAGCTTCGTTTCATAAGCTACTTGGTGATATGGGTGAGCTATGGATAGGTTCATCACATCATTATTATGATAACATGAGTAGCATAGCTAGCCATAATGCTAGCTAGTAACCTAATATACCATGCTAGGATGAAGCATATTGCGGTGCATTTTCACTTTGTGAGGAAGAAGGTAGCAAAGGCGATACAGATCTCGTATATATCAGCATAGAGGATCAAGTGGACATCTTCATGAAGGCGTTGGGTACAAAGAAGCTCCACAAGTTTAGGAGATTACTTGGAGCACAATTTTTGGAGTTAAGCTTAAGAGGGAGTGTTGAGATATCGACCTCTATGGACATTGATGGCTTGCATGAATGATAGCTTTCACACTTACGCCACTAGCACAGTTGGTGAGATTATGGTTGATATGTTGCCAATGGATGATAGGTTATGTAAGCCACATTTGGAGTACTAGGGTATGGTAGAGTTATAGTGCTAGCTCATATAGTCATGTTCACACTACGGACCAACCATTGTATGTATAGTAAGAGAGTACTTTCCCTTATATTATGTACTCTTATCTTATAGTATGTACTATTATCAATTTATATTATGTACTCTTATCTATTTAGTTTATGGTTGTAAAGAAGAGAAGAATATAAAAGAAAATTCAGCCATCCATCTCTCTCTCTTGTGTGGGTGTGTTTTAATTACAAGGTGTTGAAATATATGATGTACAAGTGATAAACGGTGAGAGAAAGAGGTCATGTAGGTGTGAACACATCCCAAATAAAGTGGGCATATAGGTGAAAAAGGGATCTAGGGTTGGCCCAACCCTAGCCCTTGGTGAACCCTATATAAAGGGCAGGAGGCTCCACTTTTTGTAACACAAGTGACATAACACTTGAGGGTGAAGGTTAAGCCAACTTTGGAGTGGGTGAAATAGAAGGTAATATAGAAGCTTCCTATACATATTGTGTTCTTTCTCTCTCTCATATATGTTGCTCTATCTTGCCATCAACTATTGCTTCCGTTGTGCATACTCCCCATTATTTTGACAAGAAGAAGGGGTTAAGCCAACTTTGGAGTGGTTGAAATAGAAGGTAATATAGAAGCTTTCTATACATCTTTTGTTCTTTCTCTCTCTCTCATATATGTTGCTCTATCTTGCCATCAACTATTGCTTCCGTGGTGCATACTCCCCATTATTTTGATATGGTATCAGAGCCTTGAAAAGGCTAAGTTCCCCTTCAATCCCCTTTTCTTTCTCTCTCACTATCATAAGCCATTCACATCCTCATCAAGAAGGACGATAGTAGAAGAAGGTGAGAAACAAAAAGGCATCAAGAAGGAAGGCAACAAAAGAGCTTCATCGAAGAAGAGGATCCTCATCACCAACAAGAAGAAGAAGAAGAAGAAGAGGAAGGAGAAAAAGAAGAAGAAAAACACAAATTTTCGTCAAGGATTTTTGTCTGAGCATTTTTTCCGTCGATGCTTCTTTTTGATACTTTGGAAACCGTGAAGAAGAGGTATGAGAAATTTTGGTTGAGCTTTTGAAGCTTCTAGCACATCATTGTTGGCTGCCGTCAATGGAGCTTTCTGTAGTTCCGTCTATCCCTATGTTTTTCTGTCAACATCGTCCGTCCATCTATGTCCAGTGGCTGCCGCCTTGTGAATGGTGGTAGGTGTTGCTCAAGCAACACCTTGCTGGGCAGTATAGTTGGCAAAGCTATCTCAAATGACAGCCGACAATGCATCATCAGCGCAATGTAGAGCCTGGCAACGACCCTGCCCCCACTCAAGAAGTGCTACTTCCGCTGCTAGCACCCCAGAATTCATTGCGTGGAGGGGACAGGGATCTTTCAGCTGGTATCAAAGAGAATTGGCTAAAGTAGATCAACCTAAAGACCAAAAATGTCAAAATTTTATGAAGTAAAAATAAAAGGTTGTAATTTTATGATGAAATTCATACAAATTGATGTTCAGAATGAAGATTCATAAATTGGTAATTGGGTCTTCAAATGGAAGTACCGCAATCGACATTGCATCCAACACCTTCAACGACCAACTACTATTGCTTAAGTAATAGCCTTGCTTGCTACAACAAAAAGCAGCAATTGGGTCTTCAAATGGAAGTACCGCAATCGACACCTTCAACGACCAACTACTATTGCTTAAGTAATAGCCTTGCTTGCTACAACAAAAAGCAGCCTTGCTTGCAACAAAACAGCGCAACAGTCAGCATAGTTGCATCAAGACATAGCATCAGAAAAACGCACAAGTGCATTTTTAAGAGAAAGAAAATTAAAAAAAGGGCTATTTTTCAAAGGTTACAAACCTTTGTTTAAAGAAAAAAAACCATCTCCTTTTTTTCAACCTTTCTACTATAAGGTTTTTTTTTAACCTCTTGCGCCTTAATTAGACCATAATCCAAAAATTTCTGAAAATATGGACCCTTAGACTAAGGTCTTTAATACATATTTTTAATTGATTCCTAATGCACATTAGAGAATTTATTTTGAATTTCTGTTTCATGGAATTATATATTAGACATTAGAATTTTTATATCCAAAAGTATCTCAATATTGAATTACCTCTCTCTAGAATTTTTTTTTCTCTAGGCAAAAACAAGAAAAAACAATATTTTCTTGCACTCAGAAATAGGGAATGATTACAGGGGATTGAGGTAAAAGCTTATTCATTATTCAGGTTGAGGAGAGAGGAATCTTGCATCCTCTCCCACTTGAAAAACACAAGATGTCCTCATCTCGCAAAGTGGGCGTAATCTTTTTCCAAGTCTTCTTCTTTCTCCCAGGTGGCGTCTTCTAGAGGGAAGAACTTCCACTTGACTAAAAACTCTCTGAGGACTCTGCTCCTAAGAACCTTCTCCCGAACGTCAAGGATTTCTTCAAGTTGGAGTACCATCTGGCCTTGAGTCGAAGAAATCAATTGTTCATCATCAAGCACGTGACTCGGGCTGGTTACATATTTCTTAAGCAAATTGACATGGAATACATTATGTACCTTGAGATGGGGAGGCAGAAGAAGTTTATAAGCTAGATCACCTACTTTCTTTATAACAGCATACGGTCCACAGTATCTGGGAGAGAGCTTCTTGTACTTCCCTAAAGATAAGGAACTTCTTTTGGGTCGTACTTGAATGAAGACCATATCTGATTCTTCAAACACTCTCTCTGATCTCTTTTTATTTGCATACTGCTTTTGCCTATCCTAGTGGGCAGCCTTAATATCTTTACGGATTGATTGCATCTGGTCCATGTCATCAAGCATCTGTCTGGTCATCTCGACTCTGATCAATGGATCGGCAGACCAAGTCAATGATGTAAGGCAATCTTGTCCATACAAAGCTTTGAAAGGGCTCATCCCAATGCTTCGATGATAAGAAGCAGTGTAAGCAAATTCAACCAGGTGCAAATGGCTTAACCACTTCTTGGGTTCCCTGCCCACAGCATGACCGAAGGATATCTTCTATTTCTTACTACTTGAGATAAAACATCTAAGAAGTCTATAGATATGGCCGGAAAGTCTGAAATCTCGTGGCGTGGGGTGATACAGAATAACACCATGAATCACTTTTAACCTCAACAAAACCATGGCCAACGAGATATTCTCCCTCATCATCATGCGCTGGTTGCAAGAGGCGTGGACATATTGCCCTGTGTGCCACTTGTGATGTCGTCTCTCCGTTGGGTCTAGGAAATATAAATCCTCGAAATGGTTTGCGAGTTTGGCTCGGCTCATTCGAGTAGCAGAAGAGACGATATGCTTGAAGGTGAAAGCAGTCATATCCTGTGACTGGGTGAGATCGGGAAAACCGGATAAGCATGGAACTTCCATCTATAAAACCAAATTCGTGGATTAAAAGTCTTCATTAAATGAAGCTTAAGGAATGAAAATACAATACGTAAATGCTCTTTCTGAGTTTTTATTATAATTTTTTTGATAAGAATTCATTTTTTCCTTATTAGCTTTTCACAAGGCTCCGATACCAGCTGTGAGACCCTCGCCCCCTCCACGATGCCCCCTCTAAGGGCGCCGGCGATGAAAGCAGCGTCACCCTCTTGCGCAGGGTAGGAATCCACACTCGGGGCCTCGCCCCACGGATGTCCGAACAAGAGACTAGCTCGACAGAACCCAGAAAAACTTCCCTCACCCGAAAGGCACAGGAAATTCCATCAGGAAAATCATCTAACGGGAGAATTAATCTAACGAGCCAAAGTCTTAGCTAACCCGGAAAAACTTCCCTCACCCGAAAGGCACAGGTGATTCCACCAAGAAAATCATCTAACAGGAGAATTAATCTAACTGGTACTGCATTTAATGGACTCAACTGGTACTGCAGTTTTACCACATAGAAGAGAGCTGCCTGGAATAAATTATCTACATGGACTCTATCCCATGAGTCATCCTCTTCTAGACTTAGAGTACTCCCTAGGAATTCCACCCATTTTTAGCTATTTCTTTAGGATTCAAACTAGATGCCTAGAGTTTTCTCACTTTTGATATTCTCTTGATTCCTTTTGGATTTTAGGTGCATGATGAGGTTACTTAAATTATAGTTTCTTGGATAGATGATGCATGATGAGGTCCCTCAAGAAGAATTTTGAATAAGAGAGTGCCTAAATTATAGCTTCTTAGATAGAAGGTGCATGAGCTTGCTTAAATTGTAGCTTCTTAAATAGAAGCCTCCCTGTCCCTCCCTCTTTTCAGGTCCCTTAAGAAGAATTTTGAAGGTGTATGAGCTTGCATAAGTTATAGCTTCTTGGATGGAAGCCTCCCTATAGCTCTCTCTCTCATTCCACTTAGCCTTGCATTTAACAAAGCTCAAAAGATCTTGGGGAGGGAGGGCTCCTAGTTTGTGTGAGCATACAAACAAGCACAAAAATAAAATAGTTTACACAAACTCATTTGCCAAGCACATAAACATGTAATGAAATGCACAACAACTTGTAAATATTAATCTCCCATTCATGTAGCTTGTACCCAATGACCATTCTAGGTGTCATGAGACCAACCCATAGCGTGGTAGCCCTCTTGACCCCAAAGTACTCCAAAGTGCATATGCAACATACCCTTACCATTGATATACATCTAGGTTCATCTTTGGTATATCTCTAGTGGGGATGGGGGATGGTGGTGTGTGTGACGATCAGTTCAGCCCATGCTTTGATGCAAAAACTAGCAAAATGTATGCTCACAAGACATCTTTGATACACTTATACTTTGTACAATGCTAGACATCTATATGTGGAGCAAATGAATGTTTAACAAGGTGCTACAAATGAGCCCATACCGGCTGAAAAGCAGCTTGAATTTTAGCCCATAGATCAACTTATTAATGAGGCAATTATGGATTATCATTCAATGAGGAAAGTGCAGCCACACAAGCATCCAAGCATATGCCAAAATGGCTAGTGTAGGCATTATGGGATAGCAATTAGCTATAGTTCTCATGATGAGAAAAGGGCAGTCATACAAGCATCCAACCATATGCCAAAATGGCTAGTGCAGACATTATGGGATAGCAAATAAGCTATGGTTCTCATTATGTATCTTATTTTTTGTGGATCATTCTCTCATTGCCAGTAGATGCAATGAAAAGGAAATCATTTCCTTTGAGGAAGCATAAGAAAATGGCCATTGGATGTAGGATATGTAGGATGTGTATGACTCAATCCTAAAAAATGACACTTAGTATTTGCCATATTTACCTTAGATGGCAGGGCTTGTTGAAAAGGGTTATATGCTCAAGCAAAGGGCATAGGTTATGATGAGACCTTCTCATATGGCTAAAATGTAGGTATTTTTGCATTGTGAAAGTGCACCATAGATGGAATGTACATCAGTTGTATATCAAGACTCTCTTCTTGATGAATGGTGATTTCCATTAGAATATTTATGTATCTTAGCCTTGTCGCTTTGTTTAAAAGGGAAAAGAGTCTAAAGGATGTATGTTCAAAAAAGATTTATGGGCCTTGAAAGCAATCCCCTAGATCATGGTAAAAGAAGATAAATGCAAATTTGGTTATAAATGGTATTTAAAATAGTCCAACTAAGAGTACCCTCTAAAGGATGTATGTTCAAAAAAGATTTATGGGCCTTGAAAGCAATCCCCTAGATCATGGTAAAAGAAGATAAATGCAAATTTGGTTATAAATGGTATTTAAAATAGTCCAACTAAGAGTACCCTCTACGTAAAGAGGAGTGAGAATTGTTTATTGTCATTGTTTTTTTATACGCCACCGATGGCATGCCACTCATAAGCCCCCTAATGAGGAGAAGATTTTAGCCTTCAATTATGAATTAAATTTACCATTTGAGATAATAGATTTGGACTTGTTGCATTATTATTTAAGCATGCATTTTTATGCAACGTGATGATGTAGTGTGATGATGGTATTGTGATGCTGTTGCAGTTTACAGTCAAAGTACATACAAAGATGATGGTATTGTGATGTTGTTGCAGTTTCAAAGTACATATGAAGATTATTTACATGGAATCATGATGTTGTTGCAATCAAAGTACATACAAACATGATGTAGTATGATGATGGTATTATGATGTTCTTGCAGTCAAAGTACATACAAAGATTGTTTACATGGTTTGGTCTTAAAAACTATACGCATGTTGCTACACCAATAGAGATAGGTGTTATGCTCAGTCTCTAGGATGCAAGTGAACCATTTCCTCTATCACTTCATCAGTAGGTTGTTGGTGGGTGACTCATCTATCTATGCAGTATGAGGCCAGTCATTCAGCTTGGGGACTCCTAGTTGAGCAAGTTTGTGCACAATCTCGAAAGTAAACATTGCCAAAAGTGAGTATTCCAATACTTAGAGAACTCAATCCCTTATGCTATTTTGTATTAAGAGGGGTGATATTTATTTGCATACTTTTAGTGACTCTAATTGGGCTAGATGTTATGACACACGTGTCTAGCGCACTAGTGGCTTTTTCTTTCATCTTGGGGGATTTGTGTATATCATGGATCATCAAAGAAGCTCCCAAACAGTGCCCACTTTAGGAGCTTTACAATGACTATGGAGTGTTTGCTAAGACTCCTTTTAGTAGATCTTGGTATTAGAGAAGATCCAACAATTCCCCCACCTCCATCTTCACTGACAACTAGAGTATATCTTTTTTGTGAGGAATCTAGTGTTTTATTCTCACACATTTATTCTCGTACAAAGCACATTGAGGTGAATTATTATTATGTAAGGGAGATGCTCGTTTTAGAGGAGAGATTAGCTTGGCTTAAGCATTTACACACAACAATGTGGTGAATATATATTCACAACGGCTCTCTCAAGAAAGAAGATAAAAGCTTTGGGATTATGTCCATTTGGGAGATTGGTCAACACCACTATTCCCTATACATGTTCGCATCATCGCTGCCACATCATCGCTGCAGGGGGGATTTATAGCCATTTATATGGTAGTGATGAGTGTCCGAACGTAGGTAAAAAAATGGGCTAGGGTAAATTTTCCCTCCTTAGGAGGTTTCTTTCCTTGAGCATATGTACGCATGCTTAAGTTTAAGTGTGTAAGTGACCTTACCATGTCAGTTCACTTGTACTTCACTCATTCTAATTATTCTACTTTGAGTGTTGTGCTTATCTGTATCTCTATTTTCTTACTGCATCTATGTGTGTTGCTACCTCTCTCTCTCTCTCTCTCTCTCTCTCTCTCTCTCTCTCTCTCTCACACACACACACACACACACATTATCTCTTCTTATCCCTACCTCCTTCCATGTCCCCCTCTAGTTTTATTTCAATCTTCTACATCTTCATCTCCCTCTCTCATTATCTTTTGTTCTCTTGCCTCCTTTCATATCCCCCTCCCATCTCACTCTAACTCTCACCCTCCTAAACCTTCTCTCAACCCCCTAACCATCTTTTCTAGCTCTAGCAATGTGTTAAACCTCTAACCAATCATCTCCATAATTTTATCTAAGATGAGGGTGTAGACAAAAGACAAGAAATAGAATGATTGGGAGAACTTGGATCACATGAAGGAAACTCTAAAAGCGCAATCATTGTGGGATAGAGAAGGGAGGAGACATTTACTAGTGGAATCTAAAATTGAAAACTGTGAAAGCCTTTAAATGTTTTATCAACAAGGTGTTTGCAGTAGTATAGGGAGTCTTGGGGATGAACTAGGACCTCATTTTTAACATTGGTCGGCCAAGTGTGAACACTACGATCCAAGTAAAAAGGTCAAATCGTAACTCTAAATCCTCATTCTTGTATGCACTCTTGTATGCTCTCAAGTGAAGATAGTGCTCTATCTTCTCTCAAACCTTGCCTATCTCTAGTCTTCAATTCTTGTGTGAGTGTGTGTGTGAGGGAGGGAGAGAGAGAGAGAGAGAGAGAGAGAGAAGTGGCTACACTTGAGGCATGGTGGTGGCGGCTTTGTTGAGCTACTTTGGCATGCTTCCATTGACATAGCTACCACGAGGAGTCCCCGATTCAAGAAAATGAGATAGAGGTAAGTGAGAGTTGCCTCACTAATGCATTGTATGTTTCCCATGGCATATTGGGTTTGGGTTGGAGTTTAGGCTCCCCGAGGCATGAGAGAAGAGTCCCATTGAGTGGCCGAAAGGCCCGAGAGAGAGAGAGAGAGAGAGATCATGTGTGTATCTCAATAAGAGAGATAAATAATTATTTATTATAATTAGTGTGAAAGAGAGAGAGAGAGAGAGAGAGAGAGAGAGAGAGAGAGAGAGATAACGTGTGTGTTTGAGGGAGAAAAATAATATGTGTGGTAGAGTGAGAGAGATAAATATTTGTTTAATACAATCAGTGTGTGTGTGTGTGTGTGTGTGTGTGTGTGTGTGTGTGTGAGAGAGAGAGAGAGAGAGAGAGTGAGAGAGTGAGAGAGTGAGAGAGAAAGAGAGAGGGGGGAATTTTCCCAAGCTTATCTATGATTAAAATTAACCTTCCCCACTCCTCCCCACACAATCAACATGTCAAAAAAGTGACCTTTAAAAAAAAGTTAAAATTTTTCTTTACCCCTTGAAAGTTGCAACCCCACTTATAAGCCCACCCATAGCTATATATGACCGAATTTTTAAGTTTTCATAACCAAAAACTTAAGCCCCATAGTCTCCTACCAAGATTTTATCCAATGCTCTTAACTTTTAAAGCCTCCGTAGCCTTCTCCCAAGCTTCTCCTTCTTACTTCCTCCTCCCTAGCCTCCTCCATGAATATGAGCATGCTAAGGTGGACCAAAAAGCACTATCCTAGACAATTTTCTTTTTTATGATATTAATTAAGAAGTAATCATGAAAGACCATAAATATAGTTTTCTACCGTGTGAGATCCCTGTTCCCACCGAGCAACGGATTCGGGGTACTAGCAGCGGAAGTAGCACTTCTCGCGCGGGACAGGGTCCCACATTCGGGGCCTCGTCCATGGACATCCGGACAAGAGACTAATCCGTTGGTTTTTCCAAAACCGAACCCGAAAAAACTTCCTTTATCCGGAAAGCACGGACGATTCCACCAGGATAACTTTTTACTCTAACGTGGTCAAGACCATTACTGATCAAACTGATCCGACTGCACCTATAAAGGTACTCGGTCAGATCAAGGAAGAAACTTGCACTTGGATCATTGGGATCAACGCTTTTTTCCCCATCAAGAGGCACAGTCGTTGATTCCTATCCATAGAACAATTACTATCCGGGATTTACTTCATCTATCGTAATAACAGAAATTGAGTCTCGGTTTACGGATCCATCAGTCCAGCCTAACCCCATCCAGTCCCATGGGTTAGCCAACCGCCCAACCACTGTAGTGATGGGATCCAATTAGGAATTTGGTTAGGTTTTGTCCCAGGTACCAAGGAAAAGAGTTCCAAGGCCCCCTAGCCGGAAGTTCATGCAAACATAAAACTAGTCACACCACTTACACACCCAATATGAAATTGCCTTTTTCTCAGCATTACTTGACTTTAAAACAATCCTTTAATAAAACCATTATGTCATTGATGACAATCCTCAAAGTCTCTGGTTGAATCCTTATTTCCAGTCATTCATTCATCGCGGTACTTATAGCATCATTGGCAACCAGAACACTCACCACCTGTTCACTCAGGGGCCTTTTCAATAGTTCCTAGCTCATAGTACCCGACAATATTTTCACATATAAAATCAAAATGGAATCCTCGTTGAAGATCAGCAAGATCAACCAACAGACCCATATAAAAGAGCCATGGACTCATCCGTTGAGGACCAGCAAGGTCAGTCAACCAGATCCATGCCCGGTTTCAAAAAACAATTCTTACTCTTGTTCCAATATCTTCCACGACGCACGTGTGGGTATCTTCGGCGACCCAGAGCCCGAGCACCATATGGTCAGCACCCTCTAGGATCCTTCGGCAGGTGACCTAGCGCTTCACTCATAGGCCGCTTCCTTGGTCCCTCATCCACCGTACCGGAAGCTCACCATTTAAATCAAACCGAGGCTGGTCAAGACCTCGGTCGACCTTGCTACGCGAGACGTCCTCCATTGACTCTCCGTCAGCAGTTACAACTTATCAGTTAGGTCTCCATGACCTTAATCCACAAGACGGTCAAAATGCTTCCCCAGCATTCTTGACATAAAACAATCATTTACAAACAGTCACAAAATACAGTTTCTATATCGAACTCTCGTCTTTCCACATTATCCCTCCTCAATCCACATTACTTAATCCACATTCCATTCAATGTGTATTCATTTTCATCCATTTACTCATATCGATGACACATTATTTTCCATACGCATTCACGTTCATTATTCTACATTCACCTCCATGTTCGTATATCCACATCATACCTCCAATCCCACATCCACATCCGCATTCACACATATGCATATATCCACATCTCCATGCATACATCCACATCCACATTCACATTCACATCCATACATCTACATCTACATGCATACATCCACACCTCCATGTATACATCCATATCCACATTCTCATTCACATCCATACTCCTACATCTACATGTATACATCCGCATCTCCATGTATACATCCACATCCACATTCTCATTCACATCCATACATCTACATCTTTATGCATACATCTACATCTCCAAGTATACATCCACATCCACATTTACATTCACATCCATATATCTACATCTACATGCATACATCCACACCTCCATGTATACATCCACATCCACATTCTCATTCACATCCATACATCTACATCTACATATATACATCCACACCTCCATGTATACATCCACATCCACATTCTCATTCACATCCATACTTCTACATCTACATGTATACATCCGCATCCACATTCTCATTCACACCCATACATCTACCTCTACATCCACATTCACATTTATACATTCATTTCTACATTCCCATTTATGTAATCACATACGCCTTCACATCTATTCTTTTTTCATCACATCCATTCTCGCCTTATCACAACCCATATACATCTTATCCCATCACATACACTTCTTACCTCATCCCATACACATCTTATCGTATCTTAACTCATCTTATCACATCCTAACTCATCTCATATGTATCTTATCACATCTTAACTCATCTTATCACATCCTAACTCATCCCATAAGTATCTTATCACATCTCATACACCTCTTATCACATCCTAACTCATCCCATAAGTATCTTATCGCATCTCATCACATCTCTTATCACATCCTATCCCTTCCCATATCTATTTATAGAATACAAGGGAATTCTTATATTGATGTAAGATTTCTTTACACATCTAATTATACATAAATTCCATTTAAGGAGACTAACACTTTCAAAATAAAAATCAATCTTTTATGCATCTTCCTATGCATAAATTCATTTTAAATGAGAATGACACTTTGAATTAAAATTCAATCTTTTATGCTTCCTATGCATAAATTTCAAATGTGATAAAAGTAAAACTTTTATAATAAAATAATTATTTTTTTCAGTAACATTTTTATAATAAAATAATAATTTATTTATTTATTTTCATCTCTATGCACGAAATTCAATATGATAAAAGTAATATTTTTATAATAAAATAATCATCATTTTTTTTCTTTACAGTTTTATAATAAATTAATTATTATTATTTTTTTCATACCTCTATGAAATTCAATTATGCTAAAAGTAACACTTTTATAATAAAATATTCATCTTTTATGCATACCTCTATGCATGAAATTCAATTATGCTAAAAGTAACACTTTTATAATAAAATATTCATCTTTTATGCATACCTCTATGCATGAAATTCAATTATGCTAAAAGTAACACTTTTATAATAAAATATTCATCTTTTATGCATACCTCTATGCATGAAATTCAATTATGCTAAAAGTAACACTTTTATAATAAAATAATCATTATAAAAACTTGACATTAATCAATTAACCATTCACCTAGGATAGAGAATGGTTGGTTTTGTTAGAAAAGAGAGGGAAATACCTTTTTGTAATGAGGTATAACATTTTTAGAGAAGACATAAAACATAAGAACCATTAAAGCCATAAAATCATAAAATAAGTGAAAAGAAGAATCACCAACTTACTAATGACTTTGAAAGCTTTCCTTTGGCTTGATGGTTTGAGGGTTCAACTCTTGTTTGGACAAGAGTGGCCAACCAATCTTTGGAAGAGGGAAATGTCAAAAACTAATGAATTATTAATAAATTCATAGTTCTTGGCTTGGTGAAATAGAGTAACAATGCCTTAAACACTATATATTTTCAACAAGGGGGAAGCTTCTATTTATAGAAAAAATTGAGCTCCTAACCAAACAAACTGATTCTAGAATTTTCCAAGTCAGTTTGGTCAATTTTTGACCATTTTTAGGTCAGTTAAGCTGACTTTTTGGAACTAGATTTGAATGAGGAGAGAGGAGAGATGAAATATCTCAATTTTTTATGATAAAACACTCAATTTGTCCATGTGAAGTAGGTGCCTCATTGAAGACCCTCCCCTTCCTTACATATGTCTCAAAAATGGAATCATTATACTCAAAATATCTCATATTTTTAATATTGCTCATAGTTTCTTACTAATAAACCTTGTACATATTCAACTCTTCATCTTATGTGAGAATTGAAGGGACTCCCCTTCCTTACATATGTGTCAAAATGGAATAATTATACCCAAAATATCTCATATTTTTAATATCACTCATAGTTTCTTACTAATAAACCTTGTACATATTCAACTCTTCACCTTATGTGAGCATTGAAGGGACTCCCCTTCCTTACATATGTGTCAAAATGGAATCGTTATACCCAAAATATCTCATATTATTAAAATTACTCATAATTTCTTATTAATAAACCTTGTACATATTCAACTCTTCACCTTATGTGAGCATTTACTCATTTTTGGGTTTTACAAAATTGGATTTATCTCCTCCCCACACATGGATTGATCTTATTGGTCCATAAGAACCTTAATTGGACCATAATCCAAGATTTCTGAAAATCTAGACCCTTAGGCTAAGGTCCTTTATACCCATTTCCAATTAATTCCAATTGCACATTGGAAAGTTCTTTCTGAATTTCTATTTCAAGGGAACTTATTTTAATAATATGAGAAATTTTTCTATCTAAAAATATTCAAAATTTAAATATTCTCTCTCTAAAATATTTTCTCTCTCTAAGTCAAAACAGCAGGTAGAGACGAGATCTCTTATATTTCTGAAGAGGGAATTGATTACAGGGGAAGATACTAGACATCAAAAAGGGGTTGGGGGAGGAATCTTACATACCACAACAGTAGCCATCATGGAAGATAATTCCAAAGGTTTTAAAAATAGCAAGTGCTGCAATAGTTATGAAATTCCTTTTCACAAGCATGTGTTTCCACATTGCATACATCTAGACCAATACGGTTTTTTATGCTTTTCACATGGTCTTCCAAGCATAGTTATTAAAGACAACATTCAGTGTACAAGTTGGTCATGCCTGTAGTACATGGTTATTCCATAATTCTTTGTACTCATATATGACATTTTAAAGTTGTGTGTGCATGGTCACACACGAAGGAGAGTTTGACAGGATACGAGTGAGCAAGATCATGTTCCAGCATAGTCTGGGAATAGTTTATGGTGACGTAGCCCATCCATAACAACAATTGGCACCTTCGGGTAGACATTATGGCTTCAGAGTTGCCATTTCTCTCTCTATAGAGTTACATCCTACCCATCATAAATCTTTGTTTTTATAAGATGTGGAAGTTGTAATAACAACCCATTGACTTTTGTGTGGGCATACATGGACATTAGTTTCTATTGTCGGAATGATGTACATATCAATCCATTTTCCATTTTTGTCTTGCATTTCTGGGCCGTGATGTTGTATCCTAGCCCATTGAGGCTTAGTGAATGTTGCACTTAACAAAGTCAAGCCGGAGAGTCTGACAGTGCTGCTTGTATGGTCCTAGATTCATGATGCGATCTTTTGGATCAGGACATACTAAACAACCGCAGTGTTGTGCTACTTAACAACCAAAGTATATTATGCTTATGCAAGCACTCATGCATGGTCTATGGAGATCAATTATTCTAAGATTTGTAGTAATCTTAGAGTGAGGTCCGTAGTGATCATTCAATTCGGAGTTTACCAAAACCTAGATGTTCAAGATGTTAATGGTCTAATTGTTCAATGCGACTTGTAATAGAGTACAGAGCTACTCTACCCACCTTTGGAGTATGTCATTGCTCCTTTTGTTTGAAATGAGAGTATCCCTAAGAGGTATTGTTTTAAAGCTAGCCTGTCTCGATAATCTTTTATATTGTAAGAGCTTGGCTTGATTACTAGTTTAGGTAGCGGCCATTGAGATCTTACGAGATTACTTTGACAAATACTCTACATTGAGTATTGGAGGCTATGGAGCCTGTTATAGTTCCTTAAATTATAGCCATATTGAACTTTGGGAGACAAATTGTACATCATATACGGTGTTGCATAGTTCATATAGTGCAAACACTCATGGGCGTGTAGTCATCCATATGCTTGAGATTTTGTTTCTCAACAAGGAGAGGAAAAGAGGTTGCTTATGTGTCACAATGAGCTTCCTGCTCACTTGATGGTATGGTACATCAACTAGGCATAAAGGTCATTGTGGTCTTGGTGGTATGGGACACCAAGACTCGTACATAGAGGTTGACCCTTTGATTGTTTATACACTTGCTCCATAGTGACAAGTGTAGGTATACTTGTTTTGTAGTGTGATCAAGTGTTTGGACAAGATTGAGCTTTGAACTCACTTGATAGCCTTTGTTGGGAAGAAATCCAATGATAAAGTTCGGAGAAGCTCTGGGTAGAATAGCTTGATCAAATACTAGCACTGACAGACTGGTTTCTAGTTTGAGAATGCTATAGAACCATTGGTGAGCAAGGTGACTAGTATCGTTGGATGGTTGTGATATGTGGGGGATGCCCTACAATATTCAAGGAGCATAGACTCGCCTATATCCAACACTCATGGTCATTTTTTAATGCATGTTTGGCTACTACAGTACAAATCACAAAGTATGGAATGACTTTCATGAAAAGGAAAGTGAATTCTTATTTTACTTGGGCTATTTAGTTTTGCAAAGTTCATGTTCTTGTGGAACTTACCAGCAATGCACTAGGAAATGAGTGGATCATTACTACTATGTGATGGGGTTACAGCCTTGTTAAAGAGAGAAGTACTTAACTCCAGACAAGCATGGTTATTTATTGTCATTGGATCCAACATAGTTTTATAAACCATGACTATGTTTGTTAGAAAGAATTATAAGCTGGACATTTTAGCACAGTATTATAACATGTCTGGCGAGTTTAGTACTGAACATGATGGTTCATAAGTATACTCAAGGTTTGAAGCTAATCCGAAGATACTAGATGCAAACCACATAAAATTTGGAGTAAATCTGAAGTGATTACACAAATCTTAATCTTGATTCTAGTACAGAATGCCTATAGCAGTTATCTTTATCATTTTTTTATACTTTGGCATGGTATTGTTGCGCACGCACACTTCAACAATCATCACCTTCCTCGTTAGAAAGGTTTGCTAATTCGGAGTGATTAGTCGAGGTTTCTATGAGAAGAAAAGTGAGCGTTGATCCGGAGCTATCAAACAAATCTCTTGGGTTATATACTGAGATGGAGTGCTCAGGGGTGGACCCTTCATGCCCGCTTGACCTTGTGTCAAATGGGGGTGATAAATTTATCGAAAAAAAGTGATAGATTCATTTAACCGATGTAGGTGTTGACTTCCACAACGAGCTCAAATTTTATGGAAAGTCACAAACCTTAGGTGCTTGTTATTCTAGATAAAGCCCTAACCTTGTCAATTTGGTGCTAAACTAAATTGGTAAGAGTGTTCATTGTGTATTTTGGGTAGGCATGGAAGTGTTTTCATATGTTCAGGCATGGCTATTGTGGATCCATAAAATATTTGGCCATTAAGTGGATCCATAAAATATTTGGGAAAATTCTTAAATAACTTTGCTATTTGTATTCACATTGAGGCATATTGGCATATTGTTGATTAGATGTTGGATCAACAATAATTTGGTGCTAAAATGCCCCATACTTTGTGCCATAGTGCTAAAGGTTTTGAGTCAATCTAGATGAGCACTTCACAGTAAGTGGCTCAAGCATCTTGTTAAAGATGGCTTTGTAAGAGTTTGTTTGTCTATCAATTTAAGGTGTGTTGGAGGCATACCTAATCCACATAGCGTAGCATATGTATATACAGATGGGTAAGCGATAAACAATTTCTCATTTATTACTTTATATTAAATCATTTTCCATAATTGAAATGGTTTACGATATTGTTTCACATAGTAGAGGTGCCCAGTGAGACCACACTTGTAGAGGTGTGTCTGGATGGTTCTATTAACTTTTGGATGTGACCATAGATAGCCCATAAACATGTCCGCAGGGACATGGTTGGCTGTAGAGACATAGATATGTATTGCCAAGCAACCAAAGTGGTTACAGGAGTAGACATGTGGATAGGCATATATCTACTTGTGGGTTGGGAGAGTGGTACTCTCATTGGTGTAGGTTACTCTTGATTTTCTAGTAGTGCTGCGTAGACACTATACATCACATAGATGTTGTCTATGTGGAAATCATCTTCATTCCAAGATGTGTAAATTGTTCTTGGAAGAGCATAAGAACTTTTGGAGCGATGTTCCTTAAACTATGTGTAAGGTCAATTGAACTTTACCACATTGTAGAATAATTTGCTAACAGTTGTACAAATATGTTGAATTAAAGTCCATGAGGTTTCTAACCACAAGAGGAAAACATCTTTGATGTCGTAGAACATGCAAAGAAATTCCTTGAAAGTTGAAGCACATTTATTATGAGGTTCTTGAGGATTTGAGAACTTCTAGCGTATACTAAAGGCATGATGTTATTCGATGCCTTAGTTGCAATTTGTGTTTTATTGACATCTTTCATAGTTGCAAGTGGTAGCTATGATTTGGTGTTCCAGATGAAACACGAGTGTTTCATGTTTCTTTGTTCGTAGTACTTAAGGAAAATATGTGTTGTGTGTCTTGCTTTCCTTGTCATAGTACTTAGGGAAGTTACAGGCGTGACTATATGGTCTACTCATAGACACTTGTTTCCAACTTTTTGAACTATTTTTCGTGTTTTATTGACACCTTTCATAGTTGCAAGTGGTAGCTGTGGTTTGGTGTTCCAAATGAAACATGAGTGTTGCATGTTTCCTTGGTTGTAGTACTTAAGGAAAATATGTGTTACGTGTCTTGCTTTCCTTGTCGTAGTACTGAGGGAATTTACAGGCTTAGATGACCATATAGTCTACTCATAGACACTTGTTTACAACTTTTTAAACCATTTTCACAGATAAAAACTCTTCTTAAAGGAAAAAGTAAAAAGGCCAACATTTGACCAACTAATAAGATGTGAAAAAATCTGAGTTTGAAAGGCTCTTTGTCAAACATATCTACAAACTACATGGCCTGCCCGCAAATATAGTGTTGGGTAGAGATAGAAAGTTTGATAGTCATCTTTGAAGGAAAATCTTCAAAGGTTACATATCACTCTAAGTAAGAGTGAAATCAACCATCCTTAGATTGATGGTGGTCAAACCAAAATCCCAATGAGGTTCTTGAGCATATGCTTGTGCATAGGTAAATAATCTAGTGAGAGGAGTACCTCTCACCTTTGGAATCTATTTTTTGTTGTTCAATGCTAGATTTTCTCCATTTACATTTTTTTATGTACTCTATTCTAGATCTCCTATGGCCATAGAGCTATGCAAGGAGGAGTCAACAAGTTGGTAACATAGCATAGTAGCGTAGTCTACAAATATTTAGTAGCGTAGTCTAAAAATGGATGGTAGTGTAGTCTATAAACTTGACTTGCCGAAGATCTCTCAAGTACACCTAGTTTTTCATGTGAGTGGCATGTGAAAACAATGTATCACGATTTTCTTCGGATAAAAATCTACTGAACTTCTAACCATAAGGAAAATTCTAACTTTATGAATTTTATTCCTTCCTAACCACAATAGATTAAGAAATAGTTATATACGAGAATATCGAGATTTTATTAAAAAATACTCTTCTTCCACTAATCCAATTTTGGCTATATATCAAATTAGTGATGTATCCACATAAAAATATCTAAGAATATTCTTTCCACCAATTTAATTATCTACATTAATATTCCCTAATTTTCTAGGTGGAATTATGGTTAAAATTCCTCTTTTGTCATCAAAATTAATTTGAACCTTTTTCTACTTAAAATACCATGAAAATTCCTCTTTTTAATTAAATACAAATATCCATTTTTTTAATATGCCAAAAATTTCTCTTTTTTCATTTAAATGATTGAATTTTTAATTTCATGGGAATTTCGCTTTTATCATTTAAAAATTCTTATGCATAAAATAAATTTATCAAAAATTTCTCTTTTTAAATTAAATAAAAATATCCATTATTTTGAATATGCGGTTCAACTCCTGAGAACCTTCTCCCGAACGTCAAGGATTTCTTCAAGTTGGAGTACCATCTCGCCTTGAGTCGGAGAAATCAATTGTTCATCATCAAGCATGTGACTCGGGCTAGGTACATATTTCTTAAGCAAATTGACATGGAATACATTATGTACCTTGAGATGGGAAGGCAAAAGAAGTTTATAAGCTAGATCACCTACTTTCTTTATAACAGCATACGGTCCACAATATCTGGGAGAGAGCTTCTTGTACTTTCCTAAAGATAAGGAACTTCTTTTGGGTCGTACTCGAATGAAGACCATATCTGATTCTTCAAACACTCTCTGATCTCTTTTTATCTGCATACTGCTTTTGCCTATCCTGGGCAGCCTTAATATCTTTTTGGTTTGATTGCATTTGCTGGTCCATGTGGACATCTCAACTCTAATCAATGGGTTGGACCAAGTCAATGGTGTAAGGCAATCTTGTTCATACAGAGCTTTGAAAGGGCTCATCCCAATGCTTCGATGATAAGAAGCATTGTAAGCAAATTCAACCAAGTGCAAATGGCTTAACCACTTCTTGGGTTCCCTGCCACAGCATGACCAAAGGATATCTTCTATTACCTTATTCACTCTTTCAGTCTGGCCATCTATTTCGGGGTGATAGGCTGTACTGAGATCCAAGAAAGTTCTTACTACTTCGAAGAATGCAGTCCAAAATTTCGATGTAAACTTGGGATCTCTATCACTTACTATCCTCCTGTGTGAGTAAGCCATGTAATCTGAAGATCTCTTTAAGGAAAACTCTGGCAACATCCACTGCAGTGTAGGTTTCTTTCACTGGAATCAAATGGTGGGCAACTTTGGTTAACTGCTACCACAAAAATGGAGTTGTAACCTGATTGCACTGAAGGTAGTCCAGTGACAAAATCCATACTGATACATTCCCACTTCATCTGTGGAATGTCTAGGGGCTACAATTTTCCTGGCATCTTTACTCTCTCTACCTTGACTCTCAGACACATTAAGCATTGTCGCACATGATCAAGTACATTCTTTTTTAGTCCTGGCCAAAAGAATATTTTCTTCACAGACATATAGGTTTTTATAAACCCTGGGTGTCCAGCTATCAGGCTATCATGGGCTTCATCAGAATCCTTCTCTTTATTCTCTCATCATTGGGAATTCATAGCCGATTATTATAATGCATGCATCCTTCATCCAATTTGTATCCAAGAATTCGACTCATTTCTTGAAGAGTCTTGCTTTCCTACATCAGAAGGGTAGCAATAGGGGCAAAGAATTTGTCCTGCATATTTTTCTCCCTTGCTTCACTAATCAATTGATTTGACACCAATGTAATTGCAAGCAAGGAGGCTTTTCTGCTAAGCGCATCTGCTACCACATTTTCTTTCCCTAGTCGATACTTAATTTCAAAATTGAGTTCCTGCAAGGTCTACATCCATCTCCTTTGACGCATGTTGAGATCCCTTTGGGTGAAGATCCACTTCAGACTTTAATGATCTCTCATCAAGGTGAACCTCTATCCCAAAAGATAATGTCTCCATAACTTCAGAGCATAAACTACTGAGAGTAACTCCAAGTCATGGATGTCATAATGTCTCTCATGTGTTCTGAGCTTTCTGGATTCATAGGCCACTGCATGACCTTCCGGCATAAGAGCACTGCCTAAGGCAAAACCATTGGCATCAGTAACTACCTCAAAAGGTTTGGTAAAATTTGGCAATTTAAGGACAAGGTTGGTTACTAAGGTTGTCTTCAGCTTATCAAAGGCACTCTGACACATAGCAGTCCACTCAAATAGGGTACTCTTCTTGAGAAGGTTAGTTAAAGGGGATGCTATCTGAGCATACCTGGGTATAAAGATTCTATACCATCCGGTTAATCCTAGGAATCCTCTGACTTCTTTTATCGTCTTGGGTTCCAGCCAGTCTCTATGACTGCTTGGATTTTTGCGAGGTCAGGAGAAATCCCATCTTTAGACACTATGAATCCCAAGTATTCCACCTAGTCAACAGATAAAGAACACTTGCTCTTTTTTGTAAAGAGTTGGTGCTTCCTTAGGATCTCTAGGACCTTGCGCACATGATCTTCATGATGTGGAGCATTCTTTGAGTATACCAAGATGTCATCAAAGAAGACAAGAACAAAATCATCCAAGTATTCTTTGAGAATATCCTGCATAAGACGATTAAACATCGCCGGGGCATTAGTTAATCCAAACGGCATGACTGTGAACTCATAATGCATAGCGAGTGTTGAATGCTGTCTTTGGGATGTCCTGTTCTTTGATTCTGATCTGGTAGTACCCGGATTTGAGATCTATCTTTGTGAATATTTGGGTCCCACTTAACAGATCCAGAAGTTCATCAATCCTAGGGATAGGATATTTATTCTTAATTGTTAAAACTAATTCAATCCTATGTAATCAATACAGAATCCGATTCAATCCTATGTAATCAATACAGAATCCGATTCAATCCTATGTAATCAATACAGAATCCGATTCAATCCTATGTAATCAATACAGAATCTGATTCAATCCTATGTAATCAATACAGAATCTGATTCAATCCTATGTAATCAATACAGAATCTTAATTGTTAAAACTGATTCAATCTTAAATGTTAAAACTGATTCAATCCTATGTAATCAATACAGAATCTTAACGTTCCATCTTTCTTCTTCTGAAAGAGAACAGGCGCACCCCAAGGTGAAACACTGGGTATGACGAATCCCTGCTCTAAAAGTTGTCTTAACTGCTCTTTAAGTTCTATGGCTTTAGGGACTGGCATTTTGTATGCACGCTAGGCTACTGGCTAAGCTGGGGGTTAACTCGATCTCATGATCTACTTCACGAGTCGGAGGTATCTCAACAGTCAGCTCTTCTGGGAACACATCTGCATACTCACTTAACCACTCTGGTTCTTTAGCCTTGCATTTTATGTCTACCGGATTCATCTTAACGACGTAAACAGCTTGCCTCTTTCTGAGCCCTTTTAACAATTTAGAAGCCTTGACTAATTGCAGCACTAGGGATCCGAAAATTCCAGTTCCTTGAACTTTATTCCCGTGAAGGTCAAGGAAAGAGATGGTTCCATTGTGACAATGAATGTCAGCCTGCTTCTTATGGAGCCAATCCATTCCAAGGATTCCATCATAGATTCCCAAGGGTAGAACTCTAAACTGGCAATCTCTTACGTTCCCATATAGACTAAACTGGAATAGGGTCTATCTTAAGGTGTGTGAAAAGAATCTTTCCACTGGCCAATTCCACTTGCATAGGTTTTCCTAATTTTTTATTTAGGACTAACTTACACAGACATCCTAAGGAAATAAAATAATTCCTGAATCAATCAAAAGCTTGAATTGCTTACCCTGGTACTGTGCTAGAGTTTGGAGGACTGAGAATTAACGATTCTGCCCCCCTTGATGCTCGATTGCGGCATAGATCTGGCCTTTTTCTTCCTCCACTTCCTCAGCTATAGTGATGGCTCTAGCTCCTACAGTCTGAGGTGGAACTCTCTCTCTTTGGTTTACCCAATTCTAGGAGGGAGTTCGGAGACTACTTTGCATGGAGGCTACAGGCTGAGCTGGCACTCTTCTGGGGTTGCCATGATTTTGGTGCGGGGGACCCTAATTGGACTGATACGAAGGAGTCTGTCTCTGAACTCTGGGACCCTGGCTTCCTTGGCCCACAGAAGGAGATGGGAAATCCTTGAGCTGGTGCCCAATACTCTGGTAACCGGAACACTTGTTCTCACTTCGAAGCTCTTCCCTCTACATTCTAGAAAGAGCCGGAGTTCCTGAGAAAGAGCTTCGAGGAAAAGGTCTTCCTTCATTTCTGAAACTTTCTATCTCCGGGTTCTGGTTGGGACCTTGGTGTCTCTTTGGAGGTGGAAGGTTGGAAGAACTTCCCAGTGTTTGGAATCTCTTGAAGGATGAGGGAGCTGGCTTTGGCGGGACTTTAACGATAAAGGCTTTGGCAAAGTCCTTTGCCATCCTTACAGCTTCAGCCATGGAAACTGGCTTGGCATTCTTGACCAAGGTGTCCAAAGGTTCATTCATTCCTCGAATGAACCTAACCATGAGTTGATCTTCGTCTTGCGGTGGTGATGTGAGTACTTGAGGAGAAGAGCACATGCCTGGTGATATTCTTCAATAGTTTTGTTCCCCTGTTTTAACTCTAAGAATTCATTCATCTTGGTTTCTAAAAATCCGGGGGATAAAATCTCTTCCTTAGATAAGCTTTCCTGGACTGGGTGTCGCAATGGTATCTCCATGCCACCCTGGCTATTTCCACAATCTTCAGCCTTGCGAGAGCCATTTTGCTCCTCTCGTTGTGTCCGGTGACATCAAAATATTCTTCCATGGCCTCGATCCACTTCTCCACAGCCTCACCCAAGTTCTCCCCTTCACCCTTGCAGGAACCTGGTTGAGTTCTGTGAAGGGCCTTGCAAACATCGGGGTCAAGCTCTTCCTCATCTGAGAGAGGATCTGACTGTTGGGCCACAGTTCTTCGGCCTCATGATTCTGCCAAAAATGATACATTATTAAATTTTTATTTTGATTT
Organism: Cibotium barometz; assembly: GCF_041138505.1. NCBI lineage: Eukaryota > Viridiplantae > Streptophyta > Polypodiopsida > Cyatheales > Cibotiaceae > Cibotium > Cibotium barometz. The sequence continues at coordinate 18,353,086 of NC_141083.1, forward strand.
CGTCAATGAGATCCTAAGACTTAAGAGGTTAAGAAAATAATTTCTTAAACAAGCTAAACGATCTTATTGGAGATCTATGACATATGTCCAAAGAACAGATCTTACTTCTTCAATTCGTCATATAATAAACAATCACTTCTATAATAGGGATTTTTTCCACAAAACATTTCTTTATTTATATAAAGGTTGCAATATGTACATAGAGCATCTCGGCTCCAGAAAGTCAAAACCTCCACGGGAAATGCATAAGATGGCGATACTGGGCTACAGACATGCCCCGATACAAATGTTCGCTCACTGTCAAAGGTGCTACTATCTTACTACTTGGGATAAAACATCTAAGAAGTCTATAGATATGGCAGGAAAGTCTGAAATCTTGTGGCGTGGGGTGATACAGAATAACACCATGAACGTTAGAATTAGGGTTGCAGGAAAGCACACAAAGCTTGGAGAAGAAGAAGCAAGAATGCACACAACACAAAGTGTATTAGATTGTGTCAATGTACAAAAGATAAGTTAGCCCTAGAATGATGGGCGTATATACAAGCCGGGGGAAAAAACCTCCTAAAGAGGGAAAAAGTGTCCCGGCGGTCCTAAGTGTGTTCACACACATCACTGCCTATATATATGGCAACAAATCCCCCCTGGGAGTGATGGTGTAAACGAGAGCTAGCACTCATGTATAGGGGAGTGCCATGCCCGAAGTAGATCAATCCACAAAGGGGAGCAAGCCCAAAGCTTTGCGGAAAGCTTCGAACTTCTCACGAGGAAGCGCCTTTGTGAAAAGATCGACGAAGTTGTCCTGTGTTGGCACATAGGCCAAGCTGATCTCTCCTGCTGAGAGTCTCTCCCTGACATAGTGATAATGCACCTCAATGTGCTTTGTGCGAGCATGAAAAACTGGGTTTCTCGCAACTGCCAATGCGCTCTGACTGTCAGTGAAGATAGAGGTGGCAGACTCCTGTCCAACACCCAAGTCAGCCACCATAAGCCGTCTGAGCCACACACACTCAACCGTAGCTGTGAAAGCTGCCCTGTACTCAGCTTCACAACTCGAAGTGGCCACAGTAGGTTGCTTCTTGCTCAACCAAGATATGCATGAGCTACCGAGCATGAAACAAAAACCACTTGTGGACACTCTTGTGTCATAGCAACCATCCCAATCTGAGTCCGAAAAAGCATGCAAATCTGGCGGCAACGATCCCCCCTTGGGATAAAACAACCCAAGATGTATGCTCAGGGGGGTCACTCTATGTAGAATATCCCTATCGCGTGCGTTCAAGGCCTATATTTTAAATCCCTTATCTGTGAATTTTTTAATCCATATAATATCCCCTTTTCTTTATGAATCTGTAAATTTTTTTGAAAAAATTTTAAATCATACCCTTATGTAAATATATTTCTATAAGTTTCATAAATTAAAAATATGCTTCTGTTGATTGAACGCACCTGATATTCACATTTTTTTGTGAGCGACCCCCCCGAGGATGTATGGTGCCACTCAAGTAGCGAAAGATCATGGATTAAAAGTCTTCATTAATGAAGCTTAAGGAATGAAAATACAATACGTAAATGCTCTTTCTGAGTTTTTATTATAAATTTTTTGATAAGAATTCATTTTTTCCTTATTAGCTTTTCACAAGGCTCTAATACCAGCTGTGAGACCCTCACCCCCTCCGTGTGATGCCCCCTCCGAGGGCACTGGTGGTGGAAGTAGTGTCAGCCTCTCACGCAGGGTAGGAATCTGCACTCGAATCCACACTCGGGGCCTCACCCCACGGATGTTCGGACAAGAGACTAGCCCGGCGGTTCCTCCGAAAAATCGAACCCGGAAAAACTTCCCTCACCCGAAAGGCACAGGCGATTCCACCAGGAAAATCATCTAGTGGGAGAATTGATCTAACGAGTCAAAGTCTTAGCTAACCAAACTGATCTCACCGAACTCGAAAGTCACATGGCCAGATCAAGGAAGAGACTTGCACTTGGTCCATAAAATCACTGCTTTTTTTCCCCTTTTGTGAGGCACACCAGCAGCACCTGATTCCCTCCCACAGAACAAGGGTCTTCCTAGGACTTAATCTAACTAACGTAATTTAATCGTAACTATTTGTATCACAGGAATCCTCCAATCTAGCGGCCCATGGGTTAGCCAACCGCCCAACCACTATATTGGTGGGATTCTTTTATAAAAATTTGGTTATGTTTTGCCCAAGTACCGAGGAATTGAGTTCCCAAGCCCCCTAGCCGACGCTTCAAGCAAAATTTAAGATAGGCATACCACTTACACACCCAATATGAAATTGCCATTATAACAGATTCGGCTGTCTTTAAAACAATCTTTCAATGAAATCATAGTATTACTGCTCATAATCCTCCAAAATATTGAGTCCGTTGTTTTACAAAGATTTATCATTTGGACTCTCCGTTGAAGACCAGCTGGTCAACCAACGAGATCCAATATCAAAATTCAGTTCACAAAAGTGATTCCTTCTAGTTCAGCCATATCTTCCTCGACGTACGCATGGGCGTTCTAGCAACCGCGAGCCCGTGCATCACTTGGTCAAAACCCTCTAGGATCCTACTTAGGTGTCCTAGCACTTCACTCAGGGACCGCTTCGTCAGTCCTCACCCATCGTTAGTCAAGACCTCGGTAGGCTTTACCCGCGCGAGCGACATCCCCCGCCAGCTGACCAGTCTCTCCTTAGTTAAACACAAACCAAATGCTTCCTGCAGCATTCTGGCGTAAAACAGTCCTTTAAAAGAAAATAGAGGTTCTATGCAAGTAGAATTCTTGGTTTGAGTTTGATTCCACAAAACCCTTTTTCCATAATCTAGATTTTCTTAATGAGAATCATTGATCCCTCATCAGGGTAATCTACCCATCATTTGACTGAATTTTCAACTTGATTCTTGGTGATTTCGGTCAAGGAAAAACTACACTAATTCAATGGTAGTCTATTCTTTGTGTCAAGATTTGGAATTGGTCATGAGGTTTTTGCTTGATTCAGATTCGAGAGATAGGCAATTAGTTTACTGGCCGCCATTCTCATAGTCGTGGTCTAACCAAAATTATTCGGTTTACTTCCAACTTTGATTCCTAAGGATTTTCTTCAGATAAAAATCTACTGAACTTCTAACCGTAAGAAAAATGCTAACTTTATGAATTTACTCCTTCCTAACCACAATAGATTAAGAAATAGTTATACACGTGAATATCGAGATTTTATAAAAATACTCTTCTTCCACTAATCCAATTTTGGGTATATATCAAATTGGTGATATATCCACATAAAAATATCTAAGAATATTCTTTTCACCAATTTAATTATCAACATTAATATTCCCTAATTTTCTAGGTGGAATTATGGTGAAAATTCCTCTTTTGTCTACTTAAAATACCATGAAAATTTCTCTTTTTAATTAAATACAAATATCCATTTTTTTTAATATGCCAAAAATTCCTCTTTTTTCATTTAATGATTGAATTGTGAATTTCATGGGAATTCCTCTTTTATCATTTAAAAATTCTTATGCATAAAATAAATTTATCAAAAATTTCTCTTTTTAAATTAAATAAAAATATCCATTAATTTGAATATGCCAAAAATTTCTCTTTTTGCATTTAAATGATTGAATTTCGAATGTCATGGAAATTTTTCTTTTATCATTTAAAAATTCTTATGCATAAAATAAAATTATCAAAAATTTCTCTTTTTAAATTAAATAAAAATATCCATTATTTTGAATATGCCAAAAGTTCATCTCTTTGCATTTAAATGATTGAATTCCAAATGTGATGGAAATTCCTCTTTTATCATTTAAAAAATCTTATGCATAAAATAAATCTATCACAAATTTCTCTTTTTTTTAATTAAATAATTATGCATAAATACAAAAAGTATTCTCTCATGAATATAGTCAAAATCATTCTTTTTACTTAAAATTTCTAAACCTACAATATGGTAGGAGTTCCTCTTTTAGTATTATGCATAAAAATAAGATATGTATTTTTTTTTGAAAATTTTGCCATAGCTTCGCTGCTATTTTACTGATATTTTTAAATTTCCTAAAAGAATAAAAGCTTGTAATGAAAATATGATAGAAGTTCTACATTTAGGCTTAAATTTAAACTATAAATTTAAATCATAATTTTAAACATAATTATAATTATCCCACTATATTAAGCTAATTTCAACATTCCTCTTTTTTCAATTTATTAGGATAATCCATTTCTCATTTAGAATGAGTTAAAGTAGTTTTTTAACTACTCATAAATAATCTAAAAGAATTAACCATTATTTTAATAGCACAAAATCATAAAAATATCATTTTCTTAATCTCTAGCTCATCAAGCCTAGAGTTTAGTTTTGAAATAAGAGATTATCTTTGAGAAACATTCTTTTGTTAAAGAATTAGCCATAGAGATGACTATTCTTTTTCAGAGAGAGATTTACTTAAAGAAAGCATTACAAATAAGCATAAAGATTAACTTTCTCTTAATTAAACATTAAGACTCTTAAGGAAAGCTTGATTTGAATTAAAACAATCATTTAGAAAGCTTCTCAAGCTTGAGAGGGGTTGAGAAGAAGAAAGTCATTGAGGAAATTGAAAAAAAAACATAAAATTCATCTTACCTCTAAAATTGGCTTGATTCTTTCTTTAGTAGTAGTGAATCCCCCAACCAATCAATTGGTTACCAAGAAGAGAAGAGAGACTCCAAGAGTTGTTGAAGAGAGAGAGAAGCTCTAAGCTCCCCAAAAGTAGAGGAAAATTAAGGGATAATAGAAAATATGATTATTTTAATATAATATTAGCATGGTGTACCTCAAAGATGAGAATACAAAGGAATGAGGGTTTATTTATAGGTGAGAGAGGCCTCTAACTAAGTCCAACTAGGTTCTAGAGCTTTCCAGCTTCAGTTTGACTCAATTTGGACAAGATTTAGACAAGATTTAGACAAGTTTGGCTCCCTTTTGGATCCAATTTGGTCCAAGAGAGAGGAGAGAGAAAAATGCCACATTTTTGGATTAAAAAACTCAAGTAATCATGAAGAAAAAGGTGCCTCCTTGATGTGGCATTCCCTCCTTACTGAGGTGTCAAAAATGCATCATTTTCTCTAAATATCTCATTTTTTTACTAATATCTCTTAATTTTTAACTAATAAACCTTGTACTCAGTCAACTCTTCATCTTATGTGAGCATTTTACTCATTTTTGGTTATTTTCTTTTATTCTTTGGATTTATCTCATCCCAACACTTGGATTAATCCTATTGGCCCATAGGAACCTTAATTGGACCATAATCCAAAAATTTATGAAAATATGGACCCTTAGGCTAAGGTCTTTAATACATATTTTTAATTGATTCCTAATGCACATTAGAGAATTTATTTTGAATTTTTGTCTCAAGGAATTATATATTAGACATTAGGAGAATTTTTATATCCAAAAATATCTCAATATTGAATTACCTCTCTCTAGAATTTTTCTTCTCTAGGCAAAAACAACGAAAAATAATATTTTCTTGCATTCAAAAATAGGGAATGATTACAGGGGATTGAGGTAAAAGCTTATTCATTATTCAGGCCGCTGAGGAGGAATCTTACATGTACTGTGTTACCGATGAGAAATTGTTAAGTGGAAGGAATCAAAAAAAGTCTAAACAACTTTCCTCAATTTGTTTTTGCAGGACAAAAATTCTTTAGAAGTGGGGGGTAATGTCACGTAGCTTGTTAATAGCATGTGGGAGCTCAACTGGATGTGAGTCCATATGCTAAAGCACGGACTGCATGTGCATCCCGGGGTCTAGGGGTGAAGTGCCCAAGTCGGAGCAATTGGGCAACCGGGCAAGCTCATGGGCGGGTTGGGCCCTATTAGTTCCCAGGAGTGTGTTGTTATCCACATTCTCCCCTATGATTGGGTGGTGACTAGAGCTCCTTGCCCTCTTGTGCTATGGTCGTGATTACAACGACGTAACAGGAGGCCCCTAGGCTCTCCCCTCATGGTGGAGAAAGGCGTCACTGAGGGATAGGCTAGAGGCATAGCGGTCAGAGCCTACTACAGGATGGTGCACCGGTCAAGTTTGACAATGACGTCTCCCTCAACAAACATCATGGCTACTTAATATAGCACGCGGGCCATACACGGCCCTCCTCAGACGCCCACCCCTCCCATTAATGGAATGACAATTGAAGCAATCTGGCACATGGTAGGCATGGCACTTCCTTGTAACATATAGTGCCAGTAGGTGGATCTTGGTGACCCCCTCTTCTCCCCCTCTTTTTCTCAAGGTCATTTCTTAGCCTGGCCTCCCCCACATCATCATGCACCAAGCCCCATGACCCTATTATCATCTCTGCAAGAAGTGGGCCACTCCAACCCTATTTTCTTCCTACCTTAAAAGATCAGAACCTTGCTTCCTCAATGGTATGCAAGAGGCCTTTGACGGTCAAACTAGAGGCTTCTTCTCTAGCCTACTCATATAGACAATAGGCCAAGACCAAATTCCACTCTGAGAAGGAAGCAAACACCCCAACCTCTGATGGAGGAGGCCAGAAAAACAGGTTATGGAGGCTTTGCATGGCTACCAAAATATGTACAAGAAAGATAAACTGGGAATTCATCTCAAGAGGAAGGAATAAGAAGGTGGATGAAGCCCTATAGGTAAAAGTTGTCGATCTCTCCCACCTAAGTTGATGTGAAGGAGTGCTTACCAGACTTGAGCACTAATTGGAATTTGCCATGGCCCCACCCCCTAATTGAACCCTAGTCTTGGATTAGGGCTAACTGTCAAACTACATTCATTTTTGTGGAGCACACCCAAGTAACTTCTTATGTTTCTTCTTTCGTAATGAAGGCATGGCCCTTAACACTCTAGGAGCTAGACAATGGATGATCAAAAACTCACCCCTTTCATGATGAAGGCATGGCCCTTAACACTCTAGGAGCTAGATAATGGATGATCAAAAATTCCCCCCTTTCACTCTTTAGGTGGTCCTCAGATTTTTCTCCCCATGGGTTCAAGCCCTCCAAGATTCTTGTATGGGTCAAACTCCCTGACGTTCCCTTCTATATCTATCCCTTCATCAAGCTCATATAATTGAACCCCTAGGGAAGCTCCTAGCCAAAGACCCAAAACTGACTTAGATCCTAGATGGCATCTGCAGGTTCTTCTTGAACTAAATGCTTGTAAGAAACTGCCCATGGTACGGGAGATCAACTTAGGCTTCAACATTCTTATCCTAACAACCCATGTTTGTAAGAAACTTCCCATGGTACTGGAGATCAACTTAGGCTTCAACATTCTTATCCCAACAACCCATTATTTATAAGGATTTGCATAATGCAAGCTTCTATTGTCAGAAGCAAGGTCACTTCATTAGAAATTATCCTATCAAGAATGGACCAACTTCTAAAAGTGAATTAGTTGAGATCCCCTACTCTAAGGAGAAGGATGGATTTCAAAAAGCCCCTAGAAGAGGACGTAATAGGAGAACCCCTCCTCTCTAAGGAGAAGGATGGATTTCAACAAGCCCCTAGAAGAGGACGTATTAGGAGAACCCCTCCTCTCTAAAACCAAATCACTACAAGAACCCCAAAAGATTTGGCCCCCTCCTTGAAGAAATCTATGACCCTAAACCTGAGGAAGGCTCTGACAAAGAGGAATTCCAAGATTGAGATTTTGTTCAAGGAACTTAGTTCTTCAATAAAAATGATGGAGAACTAGTTCTAGAAAGAGAATTAGATGAAATGGAGTTCCAAAGAGAAGACAGAGGAGCAAAAAACCCCACTTAGGAAATAGAGGAAGTTTTGCTAGGAGAAGCCCCTCCACCCTCTAAACGCCCTACTCTTTGCTAGGAGAGCCTCTAAAGACCCTACTCTTTGCTGGGAGAGCCTCTAAAGACCCTACTCTTAGCCAAAATACCCCCACCTTAAAAGGGAAACCCCACCATTTAAATTTCCCTACCAAGAGGAGGTTATCCAAGCTTAGTGCAAGTATTGACTCCCCATTGGCTTCAAAAAAGAACACCTGGACAAGGAAATCCCATCCCCAAAAGCTAAAAGAAATAAACTCCTCCAAAATTTTATCTTTAATACCAAAGGTCTGACCAACCAGTCAAGACCCCATGTTATTAAAGATTAATTATGGCAAGCTAATCTCATCCGAAATTTCATAGGTCTACAACAAGAAGTCAAAGAAGCTAGGGAAATTTTGGATAAGATTATATCTAGAGACCATAAATGGTTCTCTTTAGACCACTCTCATAGTAACGGTGCTTAAGCAACAAACAAGATCTCTACCCCTTTGTTAAGTGTATTATTCAAGATATATATCATAGATGGATAGCCATCTCTTTAGAGATAGGATAAGAGGCAATAATAGTTGTCTCTTTGTATGCCTCTCGCCCTTCTAGCTAGACCAAGTCTGTGGACTTCCCTGATCTCCTTCGAATCCCCTATCATTCTAGTGGGAGACTTCAACATGGTGGAAAATATCCAAGATAGGTTCAAGCTCAAAGGTGTAGAGATCCGTGGCACAAAAAAGAAAAGATGGCTTGAATGTAAAGGATTCCATGATCTTATCGATATCTAGATCAATCCTCTTCCTTCACCTAGTCTAATGGGCAAAACAGGGGATCAAGTGAGGAAGGAAAGACTAGATAGGTGCTAAAGACTAGATAGGTGCTACATGACCAACAGTCTCCTCAATGCCTATCTTAGCTACGGAGCCAAGGTGTTAACTAATATCTTACTCTCATATCACAAACCCATCCATGTAACCCTAAACAAGACCTCCCATGGGGTCAAGGTAGGATGGTTCCACTCTGACCCGAAAATCTTCCAACTTCCCTCTGTTAAATCAGGCATTAAGAAAACATGGGTGAGCAACTTCATCCCATGGAAATCCTTGGCTAATGCCTAGACTTCTGCTATCAAACTAAGAGATCACCAAAATTAGGGCTAATAGAAGAGATAAGAAGTATGCTCAAGTTAATAAATTGGAACAACTGATCAATGAAGAGATAGAACAACTTCAAGATGAGCTGCTTCAAGTCAAAGCTAAGCTTAAGTGAGAGGAGGAAATCAGCTATCAAAACCTTCACTTATGTAGGGAAAGTTGATAGGCCTTCAAAAGTATTCTTCAATATCCTCAAGAAAAGAGTCCCTTCTTAACAAGGATGGCATCAGAGCTGAAACCCTTGAAGAAAATCTACAAATGGCCCAGAGATTCTGTGCTGCTATATTTATTTTCCCTCCTATTAGATCTCCAAAGAGGTTAGAGGCATGTGCCCATATAGTCACATACAGAAAAAAAGCTATCCCCAAGTGTATTAATGCCACGATAGAAGGGGACTTCAAGACAGAAGAGGTTAGAGGCATGTGCCCATATAGTCACATACAGAAATAAAGCTATCCCCATATAGTCACATAGAGAAAAAAAGCTATCCCCAAGTGTATAAATGCCACGATAGAAGGGGACTTCACCATTAAAGAGGGGGACTTCACCATTAAAGAGGGGGACTTCACCATTGAAGAGCTCAATACCACTATTAACCCTCTCAAGACTAGATGGGCTCCCAACTAAGTTTTATAAAACCTTTAAAGGAGTGGCTTCTTCACCCCTTATTTGGAAGTTTGGAAGGAAGCATATCATTTTGGTGCCTTCCTCTATCCAACCATCAATGAGGGAGTTATTAAATTAATTCATAAAAAAGGAGAGGAGAAGGAAATCCTAGCTAATTGCAGGTCTCTCACCATGTTATCCATAGCCTACAAGATTTATGCCAAATCCTTGGCTAGGAGACTGCCTACACATGGATTCATAGATTAGGAAGGAACAAAAAGGCTTTATTAAATGTAAGTTTATATTAGATGCCATCATAGCCCTATGGTGGAAAGTATTTAAACATGCTCAAAAATATAATCAAGACTTCATCTTCTTCAAAATTAATTTTGATAAAGCCTATGATAGACTAGAATGGGATTTCATTCTTCACTCCCTCCATGACATGGGTCTTGGGCACCAGTTCATTAGATTTATAAGAACTCTGGTCGGTAATTCTCATGCTGGAGTTGCCATTAATGGTAACCTATTGGAGGCCTTTTGCCTTAAGAGACAATTAGACAAGGGTGACCTCTTACTCCCCTCTTATTTTCCACAACTAGAGATGCTCTGCTGTGACTAGTGGATGATGCTATCAAGTCAAGATCCCTCACGGGGATCCACCTCCCCAACAATGCAGGCTAACTTTGCCTTCAACAATTTACTGATGACACCAATAGTATGGTCCATAATGATCAACAATCCATTTCCTCTTTTTTGGAGTTTCCTTTCGATCTTTTGCCTTGCTTTAAGATCTTTCATCAACCACAGCAAGACTGGAATCAAACTCTTCTCAAACGACCCCCTACTTGGCTTTCAGAACAAGGTTGCATAATTATCCCAAAGGCTCTATCTTCAGAATTCTTGGAATGTCTATGGGATTTGGAGTTTCAATTCACCAAAGATGGCAGTGGGTGCTCAAGAAGGTTCAATAAAGGTTTGATAGATGGAAAGGATGTCATAGGATCCCCAAAGTGGCCTGGCGATATTGTACTCTCCCTAAGGATGAAGGAGGGTTGGGCGTGCCTAACATCTTCGACTTGGCAAACAAACTCTCGACAAAATGGATTGTTAGAAGCCTCTACTTCCCTAAGGAGGACTGGGCTATCCTATTAAATAGGTGCACATCTGAATTCTATCAAGGGTTTCCAGAGATGGAAGGATATCCCCTTCCTTCCCTTATATGATGAACCAGTTCAAATTAAATCTCATGGTAGGCCTCTTGTTAAAGCCCTTTGTAGGCCTGGAACAAGCTTAAGCCCTAGCTTGGGCTGGTGGAAAATCTCAAACTTAAATCTTTGATCTTTCGTCTTGACTTGATATGGTTATCTTTGTCTCTAAAAAACTTTATCCAGCCTTAACTCTTCAAAAGAGTCATGCACTTTCTAAGAAAGGCATCGGGACAAGTTGACATCTTGGCTTACTAGATTATAAATCCTGACAGCATTTAGGGTTAATGCTCAAGATTTGGACCTCATCCACCAAGATAGAATAAACTTTGGGATCCTCTCCTCTCTCCCCTCATCTAGGTCAAAGGTCCCCTTATCCTTGGATCACTTAGTTTCCCATTCCTTCCTTTCCCCCTCTTCCATCTCTCTATGTCACAATCAATGATATATTAATCATTAACTAGCATAGAACTCAATGGAAGTTCAAGTTTCGTCATACATGGTATAAAAGAATAGCTCCTAAAAAGACTTGCCTCTTAACTCAATTACAAATGGTTTATTAGCTACTACTAGCATAAAAGTTAGTAGAAATTAGGGTTTCATCATAGCACCTAAAAAGTCCTCCTCTCTCTCTCTCTCTCTCTCTCTGAAACTCGATAATAGATGGTTCATTAATTGGCATAGAAGTTAGTGGAAATTCAAGTTTCATCATATATAAATAATATCTCCTAAAACGTCATGCCTCACATGGCTTGTTCTCCACAAATCTCTATAGACAAACCAGCATGCTATTAAGATTGGTATAGGGTCTAGCCTTTGTCCCATATGTAAAGGGGAGGAGGAAACTGTATCCCACCTTTTCATTAACTGTGAATGGAACTCTACCATATTGGATCTCCTCCATGTGTGCATCAAGCCATTCCATCCTACTGCTCTCAATTGGAAAGAAATCCTATTGGGTGAAGCTAATGGCTATTCTACTAAATTGTGGAATATCATCAAAGCAAAATTTCTGTGGACAGTATGGAAAAACAAGAATACCTTTCTTTTCTCAAATAAAAAAGCCTAACATGCACTTGGATCTAAAAATTTTCTTTATTTTTTTAGATGAAAGGATTATCGGATGTGAATAAGAAAATGTGCTCAACCACAATCTTGTCACTTGGGAGTCAAAGAATTACTGATACATTGGAAGCAGACCACGCCTACATACCACACCAAGGAAGCAATTGAGGATGCTTTTGATTTCTTAGATTTCTCCTCCTCTCCAAGCCCCTATATTCTCATATTTATCCCACTTTCTTCATCCTCCCCATGCCCCCATATCTTCTCTCACAAGGTTTCCTTTCCCTTGTACCTTGTCTCTTATGTTTCCCCACCAATAGGTGTTTATGCGAAGTCACAACATGAAGCTTGATCCAAACCATTTAGAAATTAAGTTTCCTTGTAACAATGATCTTGTTGTGTTACTAGTGTTTTTGAAACTCATGAATTTCCAAGCCACTCTGCAACAATGATCTTGTTGTGTTACTAGTGTTTTTGAAACTCATGAATTTCCAAGCCACTCTGCAACAATCATGCATAACACACGAACAAAAAAATATAAAGAGATTCGGATTCATCACCTAACCATAGGCTCCAAAACCACACGTAGTGGTAATTCGCCCCTAATCTGTTTTTTGATAAAAAAAATTTACACGGTCATATTGTGGTTTTAAAAAAAGTTACATGGAATAATCATAGTGGTTACATGGCACACAAGCATATGTTTCTCTCTCTTGTAAACTTGCATCTCCCTACTCTATTACAGACCAATCTCTCAGGTAAATACAAGGAGACATTGTATTCAGACCCACCAAAAGAAGAGATCATTAGCCGTCTATACCAACCGTAACATCTCATAGAGAAGCATTGTTTAAATCTCATTAGCTCCATGGAATATTCTACTTGTAATTTCTTTTCATTTGACCCTATATTTTATTGGAAGAATATTATTAGGCATCTCCCACTATAGCACTTCATCAACATCATCCATTCTTGGCTCTTCACAGGCATTAATACATCCATGTGTGTGTGTGTTCTTGCGTGCGTGTGTGTGTGTGTGTGTGTGTGTGTGTGTGTGTGTGTGTGTGTGTGTGTGTGTGTGTGTGTGTGTGTGTGTGTGTGTGTGTGTGTGTGTGTGTTTTCTATGGAGATGTATCATGGGTGTTGTTTCGGTGGGGATTATTTTGGCATGTAGACACATTGCACCGGTCAAGTTTGACAATGACGTCTCCCTCAACAAACATCATGGCTACTTAATATAGCACACGGGCCATACACGGCCCTCCTCAGACGCCCACCCCTCCCATTAATGGAATGACAATTGAAGCAATCTGGCACATGGTAGGCATGGCACTTCCTTGTAACATATAGTGCCAGTAGGTGGATCTTGGTGACCCCCTCTTCTCCCCATCTTTTTCTCAAGGTCATTTCTTAGCCTGGCCAAAAAAACAGGTTATGGAGGCTTTGCATGGCTACCAAAATATGTACAAGAAAGACAAACTGGGAATTCATCTCAAGAGGAAGGAATAAGAAGGTGGATGAAGCCCTATAGGTAAAAGTTGTCCATCTCTCCCACCTAAGTTGATGTGAAGGAGTGCTTACCAGACTTGAGCACTAATTGGAATTTGCCATGGCCCCACCCCCCGATTGAAACCCTAGTCCTGGATTAGGGCTAGCTGTCAAACTACATTCATTTTTGTGGAGCACACCCAAGTAACTTCTTATGTTTCTTCTTTCGTAATGAAGGCATGGCCCTTAACACTCTAGGAGCTAGACAATGGATGATCAAAAACTCACCCCTTTCATGATGAAGGCATGGCCCTCAACACTCTAGGAGCTAGACAATGGATGATCAAAAATTCCCCCCTTTCGCTCTTTAGGTGGTCCTCAGATTTTTCTCCCCATGGGTTCAAGCCCTCCAAGATTCTTGTATGGGTCAAACTCCCTGACGTTCCCTTCTATATCTATCCCTTCATCAAGCTCATATAATTGAACCCCTAGGGAAGCTCCTAGCCAAAGACCCAAAACTGACTTAGATCCTAGATGGCATCTGCAGGTTCTTCTTGAACTAAATGTTTGTAAGAAACTGCCCATGGTACGGGAGATCAACTTAGGCTTCAACATTCTTATCCCAACAACCCATGTTTGTAAGAAACTGCCCATGGTACTGGAGATCAACTTAGGCTTCAACATTCTTATCCCAACAACCCATTATTTATAAGGATTTGCGTAATGCAAGCTTCTATTGTCAGAAGCAAGGTCACTTCATTAGAAATTATCCTATCAAGAATGGACCAACTTCTAAAAGTGAATTAGTTGAGATCCCCCACTCTAAGGAGAAGGATGGATTTCAACAAGCCCCTAGAAGAGGACGTAATAGGAGAACCCCTCCTCTCTAAGGAGAAGGATGGATTTCAACAAGCCCCTAGAAGAGGACATAATAGGAGAACCCCTCCTCTCTACAACCAAATCACTACAAGAACCCCAAAAGATTTGGCCCCCTCCTTGAAGAAATCTATGACCCTAAACCTGAGGAAGGCTCTGATAAAGAGGAATTCCAAGATTGAGATTTTGTTCAAGGAACTTAGTTCTTCAATAAAAATGATGGAGAACTAGTTCTAGAAAGAGAATTAGATGAAATGGAGTTCCAAAGAGAAGACAGAGGAGCAAAAAACGCCACTTAGGAAACAGAGGAAGTTTTGCTAGGAGAAGCCCCTCCACCCTCTAAAGGCCCTACTCTTTGCTAAGGAGAGCCTCTAAAGACCCTACTCTTTGCTGGGAGAGCCTCTAAAGACCCTACTCTTAGCCAAAATACCCCCACCTTAAAAGGGAAACCCCACCATTTAAATTTCCCTACCAAGAGGAGGTTATCCAAGCTTAGTGCAAGTATTGACTCCCCATTGGCTTCAAAAAAGAAGCCCTGGACAAGGAAATCCCATCCCCAAAAGCTAAAAGAAATAAACTCCTCCAAAATTTTATCTTTAATACCAAAGGTCTGACCAACCAGTCAAGACCCCATGTTATTAAAGATTAATTATGGCAAAGCTAATCTCATCCAAAATTTCATAGGTCTACAACACGAAGTCAAAGAAGCTAGGGAAATTTTGGATAAGATTATATCTAGAGACCATAAATGGTTCTCTGTAGACCACTCTCATAGTAACAGTGCTTAAGCAACAAACAAGATCTCTACCCCTTTGTTAAGTGTATTATTCAAGATATATATCATAGATGGATAGCCATCTCTTTAGAGATAGGACAAGAGGCAATAATAGTTGTCTCCTTGTATGCCTCTCGCCCTTCTAGCTAGACCAAGTCTGTGGACTTCCCTGATCTCCTTCGAATCCCCTATCATTCTAGTGGGAGACTTCAACATGGTGGAAAATATCCAAGATAGGTTCTAGCTCAAAGGTGTAGAGATCCGTGGCACAAAAAAGAAAAGATGGCTTGAATGTAAAGGATTCCATGATCTTATCGATATCTAGATCAATCCTCTTCCTTCACCTAGTCTAATGGCAAAACAGGGGATCAAGTGAGGAAGGAAAGACTAGATAGGTGCTACATGACCAACAGTCTCCTCAATGCCTATCTTAGCTACAGAGCCAAGGTGTTAACTAATATCTTACTCTCAGATCACAAACCCATCCATGTAACCCTAAACAAGACCTCCCATGGGGTCAAGGTAGGATGGTTCCACTCTGACCCGAAAATCTGTCCACTCTGACATTGTATTCAGACTGGACTGGAATCAAACTCTTCTCAAACGACCCCCTACTTGGCTTTCAGAACAAGGTTGCATAATTATCCCAAAGGCTCTATCTTCAGAATTCTTGGAATGTCTATGGGATTTGGAGTTTCAATTCACCAAAGATGGCAATGGGTGCTCAAGAAGGTTCAATAAAGGTTTGATAGATGAAAAGGATGTCATAAGATCCCCAAAGTGGCCTGGCGATATTGTACTCTCCCTAAGGATGAAGGAGGGTTGGGCGTGCCTAACATCTTCGACTTGGCAAACAAACTCTCGACAAAATGGATTGTTAGAAGCCTCTACTTCCCTAAGGAAGACTGGGCTATCCTATTAAATAGGTGCACATCTGAATTCTATCAAGGGTTTCCAGAGATGGAAGGATATCCCCTTCCTTCCCTTATATGATGAACCAGTTCAAATTAAATCTCATGGTAGGCCTCTTGTTAAAGCCCTTTGTAGGCCTGGAACAAGCTTAAGCCCTAGCTTGGGCTGGTGGAAAATCTCAAACTTAAATCTTTGATCTTTCGTCTTGACTTGATATGGTTATCTTTGTCTCTAAAAAACTTTATCCAGCCTTAACTCTTCAAAAGAGTCATGCACTTTCTAAGAAAGGCATCGGGACAAGTTGACATCTTGGCTTACTAGATTATAAATCCTGACAGCATTTAGGGTTAATGCTCAAGATTTGGACCTCATCCACCAAGATAGAATAAACTTTGGGATCCTCTCCTCTCTCCCCTCATCTAGGTCAAAGGTCCCCTTCTCCTTGGATCACTTAGTTTCCCATTCCTTCCTTTCCCCCTCTTCCATCTCTCTATGTCACAATCAATGATATATTAATCATTAACTAGCATAGAACTCAATGGAAGTTCAAGTTTCGTCATACATGGTATAAAAGAATAGCTCCTAAAAAGACTTGCCTCTTAACTCAATTACAAATGGTTTATTAGCTACTACTAGCATAAAAGTTAGTAGAAATTAGGGTTTCATCATAGCACCTAAAAAGTCCTCCTCTCTCTCTCTCTCTGTGAAACTCGATAATAGATGGTTCATTAATTGGCATAGAAGTTAGTGGAAATTCAAGTTTCATCATATATAAATAATATCTCCTAAAACGTCATGCCTCACATGGCTTGTTCTCCACAAGTCTCTATAGACAAACCAGCATGCTATTAAGATTGGTATAGGGTCTAGCCTTTGTCCCATATGTAAAGGGAAGGAGGAAACTGTATCCCACCTTTTCATTAACTGTGAATGGAACTCTACCATATTGGATCTCCTCCATGTGTGCATCAAGCCATTCCATCCTACTGCTCTCAATTGGAAAGAAATCCTATTGGGTGAAGCTAATGGCTATTCTACTAAATTGTGGAATATCATCAAAGCGAAATTTCTGTGGACAGTATGGAAAAACAAGAATACCTTTCTTTTCTCAAATAAAAAAGCCTAACATGCACTTGGATCTAAAAGTTTTCTTTATTTTTTTAGATGAAAGGATTATCGGATGTGAATAAGAAAATGTGCTCAACCACAATCTTGTCACTTGGGAGTCAAAGAATTACTGATACATTGGAAGCAGACCACGCCTACATACCACACCAAGGAAGCAATTGAGGATGCTTTTGATTTCTTAGATTTCTCCTCCTCTCCAAGCCCCTATATTCTCATATTTATCCCACTTTCTTCATCCTCCCCATGCCCCCATATCTTCTCTCACAAGGTTTCCTTTCCCTTGTACCTTGTCTCTTATGTTTCCCCACCAATAGGTGTTTATGCGAAGTCACAACATGAAGCTTGATCCACACCATTTAGAAATTAAGTTTCCTTGTAACAATGATCTTGTTGTGTTACTAGTGTTTTTGAAACTCATGAATTTCCAAGCCACTCTGCAACAATGATCTTGTTGTGTTACTAGTGTTTTTGAAACTCATGAATTTCCAAGCCACTCTGCAACAATCATGCATAACACACGAACAAAAAAATATAAAGAGATTCGGATTCATCACCTAACCATAGGCTCCAAAACCACACGTAGTGGTAATTCGCCCCTAATCTGTTTTTTGATAAAAAAAAATTACACGGTCATATTGTGGTTTTAAAAAAAGTTACATGGAATAATCATAGTGGTTACATGGCACACAAGCATATGTTTCTCTCTCTTGTAAACTTGCATCTCCCTACTCTATTACAGACCAATCTCTCACGTAAATACAAGGAGACATTGTATTCAGACCCACCAAAAGAAGAGATCATTAGCCGTCTGTACCAACCGTAACATCTCATAGAGAAGCATTGTTTAAATCTCATTAGCTCCATGGAATATTCTGCTTGTAATTTCTTTTCATTTGACCCTATATTTTATTGGAAGAATATTATTAGGCATCTCCCACTATAGCACTTCATCAACATCATCCATTCTTGGCTCTTCACAGGCATTAATACATCCATGTGTGTGTGTTCTTGCGTGCGTGCGTGTGTGTGTGTGTGTGTGTGTGTGTGTGTGTGTGTGTGTGTGTGTGTGTGTGTGTGTGTGTGTGTGTGTGTGTGTGTGTGTGTGTGTGTGTGTGTGTTTTCTATGGAGATGTATCATGGGTGTTGTTTCGGTGGGGATTATTTTGGCATGTAGACACATTGCACCGGTCAAGTTTGACAATGACGTCTCCCTCAACAAACATCATGGCTACTTAATATAGCACGCGGGCCATACACGGCCCTCCTCAGACGCCCACCCCTCCCATTAATGGAATGACAATTGAAGCAATCTGGCACATGGTAGGCATGGCACTTCCTTGTAACATATAGTGCCAGTAGGTGGATCTTGGTGACCCCCTCTTCTCCCCCTCTTTTTCTCAAGGTCATTTCTTAGCCTGGCCTCCCCCACATCATCATGCACCAAGCCCCATGACCCTATTATCATCTCTGCAAGAAGTGGGCCACTCCAACCCTATTTTTTTCCTACCTTAAAAGATCAAAACCTTGCTTCCTCAATGGTATGCAAGAGGCCTTTGACAGTCAAACTAGAGGCTTCTTCTCTAGCCTACTCATATAGACAATAGGCCAAGACCAAATTCCACTCTGAGAAGGAAGCAAACACCCCAACCTCTGATGGAGGAGGCCAAAAAAATAGGTTATGGAGGCTTTGCATGGCTACCAGAATATGTACAAGAAAGACAAACTAGGAATTCATCTCAAGAGGAAGGAATAAGAAGGTGGATGAAGCCCTATAGGTAAAAGTTGTCGATCTCTCCCACCTAAGTTGATGTGAAGGAGTGCTTACCAGACTTGAGCACTAATTGGAATTTGCCATGGCCCCACCCCCCGATTGAAACCCTAGTCTTGGATTAGGGCTAGTTGTCAAACTACGTTCATTTTTGTGGAGCACACCCAAGTAACTTCTTATGTTTCTTCTTTCGTAATGAAGGCATGGCCCTTAACACTCTAGGAGCTAGACAATGGATGATAAAAAAACTCACCCCTTTCATGATGAAGGCATGGCCCTTAACACTCTAGGAGCTAGACAATGGATGATCAAAAATTCCCCCCTTTCGCTCTTTAGGTGGTCCTCAGATTTTTCTCCCCATGGGTTCAAGCCCTCCAAGATTCTTGTATGGGTCAAACTCCCTGACGTTCCCTTCTATATCTATCCCTTCATCAAGCTCATATAATTGAACCCCTAGGGCAGCTCCTAGCCACCAAAGACCCAAAACTGACTTAGATCCTAGATGGCATTTGCAGGTTCTTCTTGAACTAAATGTTTGTAAGAAACTGCCCATGGTACGGGAGATCAACTTAGGCTTCAAAATTCTTATCCCAACAACCCATGTTTGTAAGAAACTGCCCATGGTACTGGAGATCAACTTAGGCTTCAACATTCTTATCCTAACAACCCATTATTTATAAGGATTTGCGTAATGCAAGCTTCTATTGTCAGAAGCAAGGTCACTTCATTAGAAATTATCCTATCAAGAATGGACCAACTTCTAAAAGTGAATTAGTTGAGATCCCCCACTCTAAGGAGAAGGATGGATTTCAACAAGCCCCTAGAAGAGGACGTAATAGGAGAACCCCTCCTCTCTAAGGAGAAGGATGGATTTCCCTAGAAGAGGACGTAATAGGAGAACCCCTCCTCTCTACAACCAAATCACTACAAGAACCCCAAAAGATTTGGCCCCCTCCTTGAAGAAATCTATGACCCTAAACCTGAGGAAGGCTCTGACAAAGAGGAATTCCAAGATTGAGATTTTGTTCAAGGAACTTAGTTCTTCAATAAAAATGATGGAGAACTAGTTCTAGAAAGAGAATTAGATGAAATGGAGTTCCAAAGAGAAGACAGAGGAGCAAAAAACCCCACTTAGGAAACAGAGGAAGTTTTGCTAGGAGAAGCCCCTCCACCCTCTAAAGGCCCTACTCTTTGCTAGGAGAGCCTCTAAAGACCCTACTCTTTGCTGGGAGAGCCTCTAAAGACCCTACTCTTAGCCAAAATACCCCCACCTTAAAAGGGAAATCCCACCATTTAAATTTCCCTACCAAGAGGAGGTTATCCAAGCTTAGTGCAAGTATTGACTCCCCATTGGCTTCAAAAATGGAATGAAGGGATGTAATGCATGAAAAATATGAGTAATCACCATGTAAACATGATGCCTAAGTGTGTTTAGTCTCTCACCAAGAGAATGGAAATAGCCTTCCACAAGCCAAGAGAGAAGCCATGAGCTCCAAGAAACATAAATTTCCATTTCTAAAAATGATCATCAAAAGTTACAACCATGGTCCAAGTCCCCTCTTTTATACATGGACTTGTCCCATTATTAACCCTATTGAATAAAGTTCCTACTTTATTACAAACCATCCCTTCCCAAAGATTTTGTCCTCAAAATCAATAACATGTACAATCTCAAAGTATGAGACTCTAATGTAATCAATGGGAAGTGGTTAAGAGTTCTCAAGTACATCCAAAGCACATATACAATGAAAATCCGGATGTATACAAGTCCACAAAGCTTCAAGCCCAAAGTGTATGAGTGGGACTGTTATGACAGCCCTTCTAGTCGATGAAGACCCTTGAAAATCCTTCATTTAGACTCCATATATTGGGCTGAAAATGATATGTACACTCAGCCATATGTAGCCCACATCATAATCTTTCATTAGGATACGCCATGAAGCTTGTTGGAGTAGAAAAATAGGCCCAATAGTAGACCTTCCCAAAGCTGTCCAGAAATTACAGCATAAAAATTTCAGCACCCTATGATCACTTCTCACCTTGAAATGAGCACCATAAAGATAGTGATGCCACTTCTTGATGGCATGAAGTATGGCTAGCATCTCTTGCTCATAAACATGAAGCCCCATCTCCTTTTCGGTAAGCTTTCTGCTTTCAAATGCAATGACTCCATGCTCTTGATACAAAACTGCCCCAATTCCTCTACCACCTGCATCCGCCCTCACATAAAATGTCTTTGCAAAATCCGGACATACAAGTATAGGGGCTGAAGTGAGCAACTCCTTGAGCTCATTGAAGCTCTTGTTGGCAATGGAATCCCAAAAGAAAGCCTCCCTCTTGAGCAAGTCGGTAAGAGGTGCCGCAATGGATGCATAATGTTGCATGAATCTTCTATAGAAAGAAGATAATCCCAAAAATCTTCTCAATTGAGTTGTATTGCTTGGTGTTGGCCACTCTTTGACACATGCCACTTTCTTAGGATCAGCCCTTATGCCATTCTCACCCACCAAAAGTGTCCAAGATATTCCACTTCATTGACCATGAATGTGCATTTGCTCTCCTTTGCATAAAGCTTGTGCTTCCTCAACACTTCAAACACTTGCTTCACATGACATAGATGTTCCCCTTTGCTCTTGCTATAGATCAAGATGTCATCGAAGAACACTAGCATAAACTTGAAAAGAAGGGGAGCCAATATCCGATTCATCAATGCTTGAAAAGTGGCTGGAGCATTTGTAAGACCAAAGGGCATCACCATGAAGTGAAACAATCCCCTTTCCGTCCTAAATGCTGTCTTCTCTTCATCACCTTCCTTCATCCTTATTTGATGATATCCCGATCTCAAATCAATCTTGGTGAAGAACTTTGCCCCTTTGAGCTCATCAAGAAAATCATCAATGCGAGGTATGGGATACCTATTCTTGATTGTGACCTTGTTCAAGTCACGATAATCAATGCACATGCGAAAGGATCCATCCTTCTTCTTCACCAAGAGAACGGGAGATGCAAATGGAGATTGTGAAGGTTGAATAAGACCCATAGCAAGCAAATCTTGCACTTGCTTAGCCACTTCCTCTCTTTCTACCTTAGACAAACGGTAAGGAGGCTTGTTGACAACCTTTGCATTCGGTTCAAGTACTATGGCATGGTCAATCTCCCTCTTAGGTGGTAGACTCTTTGGCACTTGCAAAATATCTTCATACTCCTTAAGAAGAGTTGCCATTTCCTCATCTATGTGCTGTCCACTGCCTTCCATCCCCTCTTGGGTAACATGTAACACATAGATAGTGCCAAAAGCCTTAATCTCTTTCTTGAGTCGCCTTGGAGTGATCAAAGAGAGCTTCTTAGGTGCATTTGCAGCAAGTACCACTTGTTGCCCATGATGTAGAAAGCTCATGAAACCTTGTTGAAGGTTCATGTGAATGTCACCAAGTGAAGCCAACCAATCACACCCCATGATAATGTCGATGGGACCCATATCCAAAACCACCAAATCACCTTCCCAAGTGTATGAAGAGGATAAAACCACTTTTGTAGAAGGGCAAACCAAGCTAGTCTTCTCACTTTCCCCATTTGCCACTTGCACTTGGAACGTTGTAGGTGTCTTCTTTGTGTTGAGTTTGAGAGAGTTGATGGATTTAGAGTTGATGAAGCTATGAGTGCTCCCGGAATCCACAAGAATATGTGCAACCCTCCCATTGATGGTCCCCACCAACCTTAGTGTGCTTGGGTTCTTGCAACCCGCCAACAACTCTTGTGAGATAGAGCATATGCAAGCTGAAATTTCTGCATTTGTAGGCATGTCTCCGTCCACAAGGCTTTCCTTAACTCCACCTCCCGGATCAAACGGAAACTCACCATCCTCCGTGATGAAAGAATGGTCTTCAAGTGACTCCTCATGTGCTTCTTCATTGCAATCCTCCCATTCCTCAATGTCATGAGAGTCATCCTTGTTCTCTTCCTCATCCATGAGGATCATAGTGGCCACAATCTTCTTTGATTTGCACACATGCCCGGGTGACCACCTCTCTTTGCACTTGAAACATAGCCCTTTGCTTCTCAACTCCTCAATCTTTGGATCATCCATTCTTTGAGTCTTCTTGAAGGGTTGAAAGGGCTTCTTCTTCATGAAGTCACTACTCTTTTTGGCATCAAATTGATGTATCCCATTCTTTGGCTGTCCACCCCCAAATGATGTAGGAGTTCTTGGATTAGAGGATGGTAATGTAGAGGTAGGACCTTTCCCAAAATTGTAAGAAGTAGTGGTTGGTTTGAGTGTGTCTTTGGTGAAGGTCATGGGCTGAGACCTCTTGTACTTTGGCTCATAGAGTTCGGCTAACCTCATAGCTTCTTTGAGAGAGCTAGGCCTTTGAGCCGACACATCCGCCTTGATGAAGTGTTCAAGCCCATGCACAAACTTTTTCATCTTCATGTCTTCACTCAAGCCTTCCACGTACATTGAAAGCTTCAAAAATCTCTTGATGTAACCTCTCACCATCATCCCCTTTTGAGAAAGCTCATACCATTCTTCATGGTATCGGTCGAGCACTAAGGGTGAAATGAAGGCCAAGTTCATCTCCCGCTTCAATCCTTCCCAAGTTGATGGCGTGTTCCCTTGTTTGACCAAGTGCCTCCACCATTGATGAGCATAATCTTCAAGATGTAAGGAGGAAAATTGTACCATATCACGCTCACTTTTTGGGTAAAGTTGGAAATAGGTGTCAAGCTTGGTAGCCCACTCCTCCAACTCTTACGGAGATGACCCGTCACCTTTGAACTTTGATAGTGAGATTTTGTCTTTGACATCCTTGGAAGATATGTGGGATGGGTTATCATGTTGGGTAGAGGGCTTGAATCTTTGCATCTTCGAGTATGACTCCATAAATTGTGCAAAGTCTTTGGAATCCCTCTTGATGATATTCGACAATTCCATCCACTTCTCGTGAGCATCCCTTTGTCTTTGGGCCAAGGACATTTGATTCCAATCGAGTGCAATCTCCTCATCATTCACAAACACCTCATCCTCTTCCCTTGAATGCATTGCCCTAGAAAAGGTAGGACCCTTTGATGCATTGAGGTGAGACAAACCTGAATGAAAAGAAGGAGGAAACATGTCCTTGACAAGAGGTCTCCGTGCATCCGCCATGAATCCCCGAGTGGATGCTCCCAATGGATCCTCTTGTATGGCCTTCATGGAATCCTCATTCAAGATGCCCTTGCCTTTTCTTTGCTCATAGTCACCATAATTCCCATGCTTTTCTTGTGCTTGAGACGTCCCAAACTTGTCCTCCATCACACCAATCCGTGAGGATAATGTTTCAAAATGAGAATCAAGCTTGGAGTCTAAGGTCTCCAACCGTTGTACAAGCATTTGCATGAGGGTGTCATGGTTAACCGCCGCTTGTGTCCCTTGAGAAATTTGATTATGTACATTGCCCCCATTGTCTTCATTGATGAATGCATCCCTTGCATCCATATTACCTTCCATGTCCTCATCACCAATGATCATTTCTTGCACAACATCCCCACCCTTGCGTGGTCTTCCCTTCGGCATAGTGAAGAAATGCAAGATGTTGGTAGAATGCCCAAATGATGTCGGAATTGGACAAAAGAAGGTTCTATGGGTAGGTAATAGTGTCTACTATCCTCCCAAATGAACACAGTAAGAATTAGGTGTGGGCAAGTACTCTCTGTTTTAGGGTTTGTGCGGGACAGCTGAAAGTAGTAATTTGGCTCTAAAACGCAAAATATATGTCGGAATTAGGATTTTGACGGCTCTATAGAAAGCTAATGGAAGATAGAACCTACCCCTAAAAGCATTTTGATTCAATCAAAGTGGAAGTATATTCTGTTTGACTTTGACCAGAAAGTCAACATGACTACTTTGACCGAGATTGTGATATTCGATTAAGGGGTTCTATGGCTCATTTGAAAACTCTCAAGGAGTAGAATAGAGTCGTGTAATCACTCGGACCTAATCCCAAAAACCCTAGGACTGAATTAGGGTTTTGTAAAATCCTAGAAATTCCCAAAATTCGGTCCCAAAGCTCAATCCGGCTACAAATGATTGGTGTTTCTCCCCTTGGTAGTTGTGAATAACTCTTCAAATGTATCCATGGGGTAAATCTCCAATCAATAAGCTTGTTTGGCTCCCTTGTTGGAAAAATTCCGCCAGAGTCTCCTTTGTAATTGGAACCAAATCTCAAATGAAAATGCAACTTCTCAAATCACAATGCAATACTCTTTGTATCCCACAATGTCATGAAAGATCATATGCACTCTTTGTCCATCAAAGCATTTGCAATATCCACACAATATGACGGAAAAGGGGTCCCATTGCCCAAATGCATCCACAAAGTCGATGGTGAGGATTGTTGAGGACGCGCGTTGAAGCTTGCCGATCTCCCGGCCAAGCTCTTCTCACCCCTTCACCGAGTTTTCCTCCAAGGTGAAGGTTGAGGCCATTTCTTCACACCGGTGTACCTAATCCCCCTTTGTACCGCTTTAACAAGCAATCACGGCACAAAGAGTTCAAGCCATTCTCCCCTTGGCCTCTCCAACCAATGCCAAGGTACCCTCACACATTGCTAGATTCTATAGAAACTTGAAGTGGTAGCAATGGTGAGTGTAGGTACAAAATGATGTGGATAATATCAAATGATAGAACAAGTTTGTTGGCTTACAAGTATTGAGCATGACTCATGCCCTTTTACAATTTAGAACTCATCAATAAAGCATGGACTCATGCCTCAATCCATCATCCAAAAGCTCCAACACAAACCAACAATTCACAATGCCCTCACCATGGCATTTGCATAAGCATTTGTTAACCACAATCAAGGCATTTGCAATTGCATTCCAACAATCCCTTTCACATCATATTGACAAATGCATGCTTCCAAAACTTACGCTCTCTTATGCCCATGTGTAAAGCATAGCATTGGCATGGCTATGTATAGCATCCATAGTGTCCATATGGCATCAAGATGAGCATGAGGGACTCCAAAAACATTGCATAAGCTTGCTATTCCATCAATGGCATGCCAAATGAGACATAATGACGAAAATCCCCCAAAATGTGATCTATGAATTGGCCAAGCTCATGTGGAATCAATTCCTTTCACCATTGCCATCAATAATGCATGGAAAAGCAATATTGGCATGTGAATGGTCAAGCTTTAATGGTTAATTTCTGAAAATTAGGGAAGTTTGAATGTGTCCAACCCTAATCCATTCCCAAGCTCCACCAAATGGTTCAAATTTGCAAGAAATTGATCAAATCACTCACCAATGTCATCCGGAAAGCTTCAATGGAAAAAATTGTTGAAGAAGCCTCTTGTAGGAGAAAAACGTGGCCTCTCTTTGCTCTCAAATTTGCAGCCAAAGAACACCATTTCTCCCTCTCCATTGGCCATGAAATGCTCCCCAAAATCTCACCAAAAAGGGCTAAAACACTTAGCAATCCTTCATGAAGCTTGTGGCTAAGCTTCATAGCTTGTGGCTAAGCTTCATAGCTTGGAGGAGGCATGGAAGAGGCGACGAAAATCAGCGAAAATCAGCCCAAAATTCAGCGTGGAAGTGAAAATCAGTCCCATTGCTAGTCTCCATGCTCATTGAGAGAAGAAATCACCATAATATGATGCTTATCAAGTGTCTAAGAGCTTAGCAATGCAAGATTTCTCACAGCCATGGAAGAATGAACAAAAGCTCTCCAATCTTGAGAAAAATTTGCAAGAAAGAGGCTCAAATGAAAGATCTCAAGGAGCTCTACAAAAACCCTAAGGTTTGGCATCAAAACGGGTAAAGGAAGAGCATCCCATGGCTATGGAAAGCTTGAGGAAGAAGAAGATGATTACTAAACGTGATTAGTAGAAAAGTTAATTGCAATTAGTCACTTGCCCTAAGTTTTGGCCCGACTGCCCCAAATTTTTGGTCCAGAGGCCCAAAATTTGGTCCAAAAATGGCAAAATTGGCCAAATTCACTCAAAATTCAAGCAATTTCCATGAAATGCTCACCATCTCCATGAGATTAAGCAAGATTAGAGAAGATTTGTCAAGAATCACTCAAGGATTACAAGAAAATGAGAAAAAAAATGAAAGAAACTCAAATTTTCAAGCAAATTTTCCCAACAACCCATGCATGCCCATGATCAAAATCAAGAGCTCTGATACCAATTGGAATGAAGGGATGTAATGCATGAAAAATATGAGTAATCACCATGTAAACATGATGCCTAAGTGTGTTTAGTCACTCACCAAGAGAATGGAAATAGCCTTCCACAAGCCAAGAGAGAAGCCATGAGCTCCAAGAAACATAAATTTCCATTTCTAAAAATGATCATCAAAAGTTACAACCATGGTCCAAGTCCCCTCTTTTATCCATGGACTTGTCCCATTATTAACCCTATTGAATAAAGTTCCTACTTTATTACAAAAAAAGAACCCCTGGACAAGGAAATCCCATCCCCAAAAGCTAAAAGAAATAAACTCCTCCAAAATTTTATCTTTAATACCAAAGGTCTGACCAACCAGTCAAGACCCCATGTTATTAAAGATTAATTATGGCAAGCTAATCTCATCCAAAATTTCATAGGTCTACAACAAGAAGTCAAAGAAGCTAGGGAAATTTTGGATAAGATTATATCTAGAGACCATAAATGGTTCTATGTAGACCACTCTCATAGTAACGGTGCTTAAGCAACAAACAAGATCTCTACCCCTTTGTTAAGTGTATTATTCAAGATATATATCATAGATGGATAGCCATCTCTTTAGAGATAGGACAAGAGGCAATAATAGTTGTCTCCTTGTATGCCTCTCGCCCTTCTAGCTAGACCAAGTCTGTGGACTTCCCTGATCTCCTTCGAATCCCCTATCATTCTAGTGGGAGACATCAACATGGTGGAAAATATCCAAGATAGGTTCAAGCTCAAAGGTGTAGAGATCCGTGGTGGCACAAAAAAGAAAAGATGGCTTGAATGTAAAGGATTCCATGATCTTATCGATATCTAGATCAATCCTCTTCCTTCACCTAGTCTAATGGCAAAACAGGGGATCAAGTGAGGAAGGAAAGACTAGATAGGTGCTAAAGACTAGATAGGTGCTACATGACCAACAGTCTCCTCAATGCCTATCTTAGCTACAGAGCCAAGGTGTTAACTAATATCTTACTCTCAGATCACAAACCCATCCATGTAACCCTAAACAAGACCTCCCATGGGGTCAAGGTAGGATGGTTCCACTCTGACCCGAAAATCTTCCAACTTCCCTCTGTTAAATCAGGCATTAAGAAACATGGGTGAGCAACTTCAGCCCATGGAAATCCTTGGCTAATGCCTAGACTTCTGCTATCAAACTAAGAGATCACCAAAATTAGGGCTAATAGAAGAGATAAGAAGTATGCTCAAGTTAATAAATTGGAACAACTGATCAATGAAGAGATAGAACAACTTCAAGATGAGCTGCTTCAAGTCAAAGCTAAGCTTAAGTGAGAGGAGGAAATCAGCTATCAAAACCTTCACTTATGTAGGGAAAGTTGATAGGCCTTCAAAAGTATTCTTCAATATCCTCGAGAAAAGAGTCCCTTCTTAACAAGGATGGCATCAGAGCTGAAACCCTTGAAGAAAATCTACAAATGGCCCAGAGATTCTGTGCTGCTATATTTATTTTCCCTCCTATTAGATCTCCAAAGAGGTTAGAGGCATGTGCCCATATAGTCACATACAGAAAAAAAGCTATCCCCAAGTGTATAAATGCCACGATAGAAGGGGACTTCACGACAGAAGAGGTTAGAGGCATGTGCCCATATAGTCACATACAGAAAAAAAGCTATCCCCATATAGTCACATACAGAAAAAAAGCTATCCCCAAGTGTATAAATGCCACGATAGAAGGGGACTTCACCATTAAAGAGGGGGACTTCACCATTAAAGAGGGGGACTTCACCATTGAAGAGCTCAATACCACTATTAACCCTCTCAAGACTAGATGGGCTCCCAACTAAGTTTTATAAAACCTTTAAAGGAGTGGCTTCTTCACCCCTTATTTGGAAGTTTGGAAGGAAGCAT
This sequence comes from Cibotium barometz, assembly GCF_041138505.1. NCBI lineage: Eukaryota > Viridiplantae > Streptophyta > Polypodiopsida > Cyatheales > Cibotiaceae > Cibotium > Cibotium barometz. The sequence continues at coordinate 18,381,937 of NC_141083.1, forward strand.
ATCATTTTGGTGCCTTCCTCTATCCAACCATCAATGAGGGAGTTATTAAATTAATTCATAAAAAAGGAGAGGAGAAGGAAATCCTAGTTAATTGCAGGTCTCTCACCATGTTATCCATAGCCTACAAGATTTATGCCAAATCCTTAGCTAGGAGACTGCCTACACATGGATTCATAGATTAGGAAGGAACAAAAAGGCTTTATTAAATGTAAGTTTACATTAGATGCCATCATAGCCCTATGGTGGAAAGTATTTAAACATGCTCAAAAATATAATCAAGACTTCATCTTCTTCAAAATTAATTTTGATAAAGCCTATGATAGACTAGAATGGGATTTCATTCTTCACTCCCTCCATGACATGGGTCTTGGGCACCAGTTCATTAGATTTATAAGAACTCTGGTCGGTAATTCTCATGCTGGAATGGTAACCTATTGGAGGCCTTTTGCCTTAAGAGACAATTAGACAAGGGTGACCTCTTACTCCCCTCTTATTTTCCACAACTAGAGATGCTCTGCTGTGACTAGTGGATGATGCTATCAAGTCAAGATCCCTCACGGGGATCCACCTCCCCAACAATGCAGGCTAACTTTGCCTTCAACAATTTACTGATGACACCAATAGTATGGTCCATAATGATCAACAATCCATTTCCTCTTTTTTGGAGTTTCCTTTCGATCTTTTGCCTTGCTTTAAGATCGGCGTGCCTAACATCTTCGACTTGGCAAACAAACTCTCGACAAAATGGATTGTTAGAAGCCTCTAAATCCCTAAGGAGGACTGGGCTATCCTATTAAATAGGTGCACATCTGAATTCTATCAAGGGTTTCCAGAGATGGAAGGATATCCCCTTCCTTCCCTTATATGATAAACCAGTTCAAATTAAATCTCATGGTAGGCCTCTTGTTAAAGCCCTTTGTAGGCCTGGAACAAGCTTAAGCCCTAGCTTGGGCTGGTGGAAAATCTCAAACTTAAATCTTTGATCTTTTGTCTTGACTTGATATGGTTATCTTTGTCTCTAAAAAACTTTATCCAGCCTTAACTCTTCAAAAGAGTCATGCACTTTCTAAGAAAGGCATCGGGACAAGTTGACATCTTGGCTTACTAGATTATAAATCCTGACAGCATTTAGGGTTAATGCTCAAGATTTGGACCTCATCCACCAAGATAGAATAAACTTTGGGATCCTCTCCTCTCTCCCCTCATCTAGGTCAAAGGTCCCCTTCTCCTTGGATCACTTAGTTTCCCATTCCTTCCTTTCCCCCTCTTCCATCTCTCTATGTCACAATCAATGATATATTAATCATTAACTAGCATAGAACTCAATGGAAGTTCAAGTTTCGTCATACATGGTATAAAAGAATAGCTCCTAAAAAGACTTGCCTCTTAACTCAATTACAAATGGTTTATTAGCTACTACTAGCATAAAAGTTAGTAGAAATTAGGGTTTCATCATAGCACCTAAAAAGTCCTCCTCTCTCTCTCTCTCTCTCTCTGTGAAACTCGATAATAGATGGTTCATTAATTGGCATAGAAGTTAGTGGAAATTCAAGTTTCATCATATATAAATAATATCTCCTAAAACGTCATGCCTCACATGGCTTGTTCTCCACAAATCTCTATAGACAAACCAGCATGCTATTAAGATTGGTATAGGGTCTAGCCTTTGTCCCATATGTAAAGGGGAGGAGGAAACTATATCCCACCTTTTCATTAACTGTGAATGGAACTCTACCATATTGGATCTCCTCCATGTGTGCATCAAGCCATTCCATCCTACTGCTCTCAATTGGAAAGAAATCCTATTGGGTGAAGCTAATGGCTATTCTACTAAATTGTGGAATATCATCAAAGCAAAATTTCTGTGGACAGTATGGAAAAACAAGAATACCTTTCTTTTCTCAAATAAAAATTCCTAACATGCACTTGGATCTAAAAATTTTCTTTATTTTTTTAGATGAAAGGATTATCGAATGTGAATAAGAAAATGTGCTCAACCACAATCTTGTCACTTGGGAGTCAAAGAATTACTGATACATTGGAAGCAGACCAGGCCTACATACCACACCAAGGAAGCAATTGAGGATGCTTTTGATTTCTTAGATTTCTCCTCCTCTCCAAGCCCCTATATTCTCATATTTATCCCACTTTCTTCATCCTCCCCATGCCCCCATATCTTCTCTCACAAGGTTTCCTTTCCCTTGTACCTTGTCTCTTATGTTTCCCCACCAATAGGTGTTTATGCGAAGTCACAACATGAAGCTTGATCCAAACCATTTAGAAATTAAGTTTCCTTGTAATAATGATCTTGTTGTGTTACTAGTGTTTTTGAAACTCATGAATTTCCAAGCCACTCTGCAACAATGATCTTGTTGTGTTACTAGTGTTTTTGAAACTCATGAATTTCCAAGCCACTCTGCAACAATCATGCATAACACACGAACAAAAAAATATAAAGAGATTCGGATTCATCACCTAACCATAGGCTCCAAAACCACACGTAGTGGTAATTCGCCCCTAATCTGTTTTTTGATAAAAAAAATTTACACGGTCATATTGTGGTTTTAAAAAAAGTTACATGGAATAATCATAGTGGTTACATGGCACACAAGCATATGTTTCTCTCTCTTGTAAACTTGCATCTCCCTACTCTATTACAGACCAATCTCTCAGGTAAATACAAGGAGACATTGTATTCAGACCCACCAAAAGAAGAGATCATTAGCCGTCTATACCAACCGTAACATCTCATAGAGAAGCATTGTTTAAATCTCATTAGCTCCATGGAATATTCTACTTGTAATTTCTTTTCATTTGACCCTATATTTTATTGGAAGAATATTATTAGGCATCTCCCACTATAGCACTTCATCAACATCATCCATTCTTGGCTCTTCACAGGCATTAATACATCCATGTGTGTGTGTGTTCTTGCGTGCGTGTGTGTGTGTGTGTGTGTGTGTGTGTGTGTGTGTGTGTGTGTGTGTGTGTGTGTGTGTGTGTGTGTGTGTGTTTTCTATGGAGATGTATCATGGGTGTTGTTTCGGTGGGGATTATTTTGGCATGTAGACACATTGCACCGGTCAAGTTTGACAATGACGTCTCCCTCAACAAACATCATGGCTACTTAATATAGCACACGGGCCATACACGGCCCTCCTCAGACGCCCACCCCTCCCATTAATGGAATGACAATTGAAGCAATCTGGCACATGGTAGGCATGGCACTTCCTTGTAACATATAGTGCCAGTAGGTGGATCTTGGTGACCCCCTCTTCTCCCCATCTTTTTCTCAAGGTCATTTCTTAGCCTGGCCAAAAAAACAGGTTATGGAGGCTTTGCATGGCTACCAAAATATGTACAAGAAAGACAAACTGGGAATTCATCTCAAGAGGAAGGAATAAGAAGGTGGATGAAGCCCTATAGGTAAAAGTTGTCCATCTCTCCCACCTAAGTTGATGTGAAGGAGTGCTTACCAGACTTGAGCACTAATTGGAATTTGCCATGGCCCCACCCCCCGATTGAAACCCTAGTCCTGGATTAGGGCTAGCTGTCAAACTACATTCATTTTTGTGGAGCACACCCAAGTAACTTCTTATGTTTCTTCTTTCGTAATGAAGGCATGGCCCTTAACACTCTAGGAGCTAGACAATGGATGATCAAAAACTCACCCCTTTCATGATGAAGGCATGGCCCTTAACACTCTAGGAGCTAGACAATGGATGATCAAAAATTCCCCCCTTTCGCTCTTTAGGTGGTCCTCAGATTTTTCTCCCCATGGGTTCAAGCCCTCCAAGATTCTTGTATGGGTCAAACTCCCTGACGTTCCCTTCTATATCTATCCCTTCATCAAGCTCATATAATTGAACCCCTAGGGCAGCTCCTAGCCAAAGACCCAAAACTGACTTAGATCCTAGATGGCATCTGCACGTTCTTCTTGAACTAAATGTTTGTATAAGAAACTGCCTATGGTACGGGAGATCAACTTAGGCTTCAACATTCTTATCCCAACAACCCATGTTTGTAAGAAACTGCCCATGGTACTGGAGATCAACTTAGGCTTCAACATTCTTATCCCAACAACCCATTATTTATAAGGATTTGCGTAATGCAAGCTTCTATTGTCAGAAGCAAGGTCACTTCATTAGAAATTATCCTATCAAGAATGGACCAACTTCTAAAAGTGAATTAGTTGAGATCCCCCACTCTAAGGAGAAGGATGGATTTCAACAAGCCCCTAGAAGAGGACGTAATAGGAGAACCCCTCCTCTCTAAGGAGAAGGATGGATTTCAACAAGCCCCTAGAAGAGGACGTAATAGGAGAACCCCTCCTCTCTACAACCAAATCACTACAAGAACCCCAAAAGATTTGGCCCCCTCCTTGAAGAAATCTATGACCCTAAACCTGAGGAAGGCTCTGACAAAGAGGAATTCCAAGATTGAGATTTTGTTCAAGGAACTTAGTTCTTCAATAAAAATTATGGAGAACTAGTTCCAGAAAGAGAATTAGATGAAATGGAGTTCCAAAGAGAAGACAGAGGAGCAAAAAACCCCACTTAGGAAATAGAGGAAGTTTTGCTAGGAGAAGCCCCTCCACCCTCTAAAGGCCCTACTCTTTGCTAGGAGAGCCTCTAAAGACCCTACTCTTTGCTGGGAGAGCCTCTAAAGACCCTACTCTTAGCCAAAATACCCCCACCTTAAAAGGGAAACCCCACCATTTAAATTTCCCTACCAAGAGGAGGTTATCCAAGCTTAGTGCAAGTATTGACTCCCCATTGGCTTCAAAAAAGAACCCCTGGACAAGGAAATCCCATCCCCAAAAGCTAAAAGAAATAAACTCCTCCAAAATTTTATCTTTAATACCAAAGGTCTGACCAACCAGTCAAGACCCCATGTTATTAAAGATTAATTATGGCAAAGCTAATCTCATCCAAAATTTCATAGGTCTACAACAAGAAGTCAAAGAAGCTAGGGAAATTTTGGATAAGATTATATCTAGAGACCATAAATGGTTCTCTTTAGACCACTCTCATAGTAACGGTGCTTAAGCAACAAACAAGATCTCTACCCCTTTGTTAAGTGTATTATTCAAGATATATATCATAGATGGATAGCCATCTCTTTAGAGATAGGATAAGAGGCAATAATAGTTGTCTCTTTGTATGCCTCGCGCCCTTCTAGCTAGACCAAGTCTGTGGACTTCCCTGATCTCCTTCGAATCCCCTATCATTCTAGTGGGAGACTTCAACATGGTGGAAAATATCCAAGATAGGTTCAAGCTCAAAGGTGTAGAGATCCGTGGCACAAAAAAGAAAAGATGGCTTGAATGTAAAGGATTCCATGATCTTATCGATATCTAGATCAATCCTCTTCCTTCACCTAGTCTAATGGGCAAAACAGGGGATCAAGTGAGGAAGGAAAGACTAGATAGGTGCTAAAGACTAGATAGGTGCTACATGACCAACAGTCTCCTCAATGCCTATCTTAGCTACGGAGCCAAGGTGTTAACTAATATCTTACTCTCATATCACAAACCCATCCATGTAACCCTAAACAAGACCTCCCATGGGGTCAAGGTAGGATGGTTCCACTCTGACCCGAAAATCTTCCAACTTCCCTCTGTTAAATCAGGCATTAAGAAAACATGGGTGAGCAACTTCAGCCCATGGAAATCCTTGGCTAATGCCTAGACTTCTGCTATCAAACTAAGAGATCACCAAAATTAGGGCTAATAGAAGAGATAAGAAGTATGCTCAAGTTAATAAATTGGAACAACTGATCAATGAAGAGATAGAACAACTTCAAGATGAGCTGCTTCAAGTCAAAGCTAAGCTTAAGTGAGAGGAGGAAATCAGCTATCAAAACCTTCACTTATGTAGGGAAAGTTGATAGGCCTTCAAAAGTATTCTTCAATATCCTCGAGAAAAGAGTCCCTTCTTAACAAGGATGGCATCAGAGCTGAAACCCTTGAAGAAAATCTACAAATGGCCCAGAGATTCTGTGCTGCTATATTTATTTTCCCTCCTATTAGATCTCCAAAGAGGTTAGAGGCATGTGCCCATATAGTCACATACAGAAAAAAAGCTATCCCCAAGTGCATAAATGCCACGATAGAAGGGGACTTCACGACAGAAGAGGTTAGAGGCATGTGCCCATATAGTCACATACAGAAAAAAAGCTATCCCCAAGTGTATAAATGCAACGATAGAAGGGGACTTCACCATTAAAGAGGGGGACTTCACCATTAAAGAGGGGGACTTCACCATTAAAGAGGGGGACTTCACCATTAAAGAGGGGGACTTCACCATTGAAGAGCTCAATACCACTATTAACCCTCTCAAGACTAGATGGGCTCCCAACTAAGTTTTATAAAACCTTTAAAGGAGTGGCTTCTTCACCCCTTATTTGGAAGTTTGGAAGGAAGCATATCATTTTGGTGCCTTCCTCTATCCAACCATCAATGAGGGAGTTATTAAATTAATTCATAAAAAAGGAGAGGAGAAGGAAATCCTAGCTAATTGCATGTCTCTCACCATGTTATCCATAGCCTACAAGATTTATGCCAAATCCTTGGCTAGGAGACTGCCTACACATGGATTCATAGATTAGGAAGGAACAAAAAGGCTTTATTAAATGTAAGTTTACATTAGATGCCATCATAGCCCTATGGTGGAAAGTATTTAAACATGCTCAAAAATATAATCAAGACTTCATCTTCTTCAAAATTAATTTTGATAAAGCCTATGATAGACTAGAATGGGATTTCATTCTTCACTCCCTCCATGACATGGGTCTTGGGCACCAGTTCATTAGATTTATAAGAACTCTGGTCGGTAATTCTCATGCTGGAATGGTAACCTATTGGAGGCCTTTTGCCTTAAGAGACAATTAGACAAGGGTGACCTCTTACTCCCCTCTTATTTTCCACAACTAGAGATGCTCTGCTGTGACTAGTGGATGATGCTATCAAGTCAAGATCCCTCACGGGGATCCACCTCCCCAACAATGCAGGCTAACTTTGCCTTCAACAATTTACTGATGACACCAATAGTATGGTCCATAATGATCAACAATCCATTTCCTCTTTTTTGGAGTTTCCTTTCGATCTTTTGCCTTGCTTTAAGATCTTTCATCAACCACAGCAAGACTGGAATCAAACTCTTCTCAAACGACCCCCTACTTGGCTTTCAGAACAAGGTTGCATAATTATCCCAAAGGCTCTATCTTCAGAATTCTTGGAATGTCTATGGGATTTGGAGTTTCAATTCACCAAAGATGGCAGTGGGTGCTCAAGAAGGTTCAATAAAGGTTTGATAGATGGAAAGGATGTCATAGGATCCCCAAAGTGGCCTGGCGATATTGTACTCTCCCTAAGGATGAAGGAGGGTTGGGCGTGCCTAACATCTTCGACTTGGCAAACAAACTCTCGACAAAATGGATTGTTAGAAGCCTCTACTTCCCTAAGGAGGACTGGGCTATCCTATTAAATAGGTGCACATCTGAATTCTATCAAGGGTTTCCAGAGATGGAAGGATATCCCCTTCCTTCCCTTATATGATGAACCAGTTCAAATTAAATCTCATGGTAGGCCTCTTGTTAAAGCCCTTTGTAGGCCTGGAACAAGCTTAAGCCCTAGCTTGGGCTGGTGGAAAATCTCAAACTTAAATCTTTGATCTTTCGTCTTGACTTGATATGGTTATCTTTGTCTCTAAAAAACTTTATCCAGCCTTAACTCTTCAAAAGAGTCATGCACTTTCTAAGAAAGGCATCGGGACAAGTTGACATCTTGGCTTACTAGATTATAAATCCTGACAGCATTTAGGGTTAATGCTCAAGATTTGGACCTCATCCACCAAGATAGAATAAACTTTGGGATCCTCTCCTCTCTCCCCTCATCTAGGTCAAAGGTCCCCTTATCCTTGGATCACTTAGTTTCCCATTCCTTCCTTTCCCCCTCTTCCATCTCTCTATGTCACAATCAATGATATATTAATCATTAACTAGCATAGAACTCAATGGAAGTTCAAGTTTCGTCATACATGGTATAAAAGAATAGCTCCTAAAAAGACTTGCCTCTTAACTCAATTACAAATGGTTTATTAGCTACTACTAGCATAAAAGTTAGTAGAAATTAGGGTTTCATCATAGCACCTAAAAAGTCCTCCTCTCTCTCTCTCTCTCTCTCTCTGAAACTCGATAATAGATGGTTCATTAATTGGCATAGAAGTTAGTGGAAATTCAAGTTTCATCATATATAAATAATATCTCCTAAAACGTCATGCCTCACATGGCTTGTTCTCCACAAATCTCTATAGACAAACCAGCATGCTATTAAGATTGGTATAGGGTCTAGCCTTTGTCCCATATGTAAAGGGGAGGAGGAAACTGTATCCCACCTTTTCATTAACTGTGAATGGAACTCTACCATATTGGATCTCCTCCATGTGTGCATCAAGCCATTCCATCCTACTGCTCTCAATTGGAAAGAAATCCTATTGGGTGAAGCTAATGGCTATTCTACTAAATTGTGGAATATCATCAAAGCAAAATTTCTGTGGACAGTATGGAAAAACAAGAATACCTTTCTTTTCTCAAATAAAAAAGCCTAACATGCACTTGGATCTAAAAATTTTCTTTATTTTTTTAGATGAAAGGATTATCGGATGTGAATAAGAAAATGTGCTCAACCACAATCTTGTCACTTGGGAGTCAAAGAATTACTGATACATTGGAAGCAGACCAGGCCTACATACCACACCAAGGAAGCAATTGAGGATGCTTTTGATTTCTTAGATTTCTCCTCCTCTCCAAGCCCCTATATTCTCATATTTATCCCACTTTCTTCATCCTCCCCATGCCCCCATATCTTCTCTCACAAGGTTTCCTTTCCCTTGTACCTTGTCTCTTATGTTTCCCCACCAATAGGTGTTTATGCGAAGTCACAACATGAAGCTTGATCCAAACCATTTAGAAATTAAGTTTCCTTGTAACAATGATCTTGTTGTGTTACTAGTGTTTTTGAAACTCATGAATTTCCAAGCCACTCTGCAACAATGATCTTGTTGTGTTACTAGTGTTTTTGAAACTCATGAATTTCCAAGCCACTCTGCAACAATCATGCATAACACACGAACAAAAAAATATAAAGAGATTCGGATTCATCACCTAACCATAGGCTCCAAAACCACACGTAGTGGTAATTCGCCCCTAATCTGTTTTTTGATAAAAAAAATTTACACGGTCATATTGTGGTTTTAAAAAAAGTTACATGGAATAATCATAGTGGTTACATGGCACACAAGCATATGTTTCTCTCTCTTGTAAACTTGCATCTCCCTACTCTATTACAGACCAATCTCTCAGGTAAATACAAGGAGACATTGTATTCAGACCCACCAAAAGAAGAGATCATTAGCCGTCTATACCAACCGTAACATCTCATAGAGAAGCATTGTTTAAATCTCATTAGCTCCATGGAATATTCTACTTGTAATTTCTTTTCATTTGACCCTATATTTTATTGGAAGAATATTATTAGGCATCTCCCACTATAGCACTTCATCAACATCATCCATTCTTGGCTCTTCACAGGCATTAATACATCCATGTGTGTGTGTGTTCTTGCGTGCGTGTGTGTGTGTGTGTGTGTGTGTGTGTGTGTGTGTGTGTGTGTGTGTGTGTGTGTGTGTGTGTGTGTGTGTGTGTGTGTGTGTGTGTGTTTTCTATGGAGATGTATCATGGGTGTTGTTTCGGTGGGGATTATTTTGGCATGTAGACACATTGCACCGGTCAAGTTTGACAATGACGTCTCCCTCAACAAACATCATGGCTACTTAATATAGCACACGGGCCATACACGGCCCTCCTCAGACGCCCACCCCTCCCATTAATGGAATGACAATTGAAGCAATCTGGCACATGGTAGGCATGGCACTTCCTTGTAACATATAGTGCCAGTAGGTGGATCTTGGTGACCCCCTCTTCTCCCCATCTTTTTCTCAAGGTCATTTCTTAGCCTGGCCAAAAAAACAGGTTATGGAGGCTTTGCATGGCTACCAAAATATGTACAAGAAAGACAAACTGGGAATTCATCTCAAGAGGAAGGAATAAGAAGGTGGATGAAGCCCTATAGGTAAAAGTTGTCCATCTCTCCCACCTAAGTTGATGTGAAGGAGTGCTTACCAGACTTGAGCACTAATTGGAATTTGCCATGGCCCCACCCCCCGATTGAAACCCTAGTCCTGGATTAGGGCTAGCTGTCAAACTACATTCATTTTTGTGGAGCACACCCAAGTAACTTCTTATGTTTCTTCTTTCGTAATGAAGGCATGGCCCTTAACACTCTAGGAGCTAGACAATGGATGATCAAAAACTCACCCCTTTCATGATGAAGGCATGGCCCTCAACACTCTAGGAGCTAGACAATGGATGATCAAAAATTCCCCCCTTTCGCTCTTTAGGTGGTCCTCAGATTTTTCTCCCCATGGGTTCAAGCCCTCCAAGATTCTTGTATGGGTCAAACTCCCTGACGTTCCCTTCTATATCTATCCCTTCATCAAGCTCATATAATTGAACCCCTAGGGAAGCTCCTAGCCAAAGACCCAAAACTGACTTAGATCCTAGATGGCATCTGCAGGTTCTTCTTGAACTAAATGTTTGTAAGAAACTGCCCATGGTACGGGAGATCAACTTAGGCTTCAACATTCTTATCCCAACAACCCATGTTTGTAAGAAACTGCCCATGGTACTGGAGATCAACTTAGGCTTCAACATTCTTATCCCAACAACCCATTATTTATAAGGATTTGCGTAATGCAAGCTTCTATTGTCAGAAGCAAGGTCACTTCATTAGAAATTATCCTATCAAGAATGGACCAACTTCTAAAAGTGAATTAGTTGAGATCCCCCACTCTAAGGAGAAGGATGGATTTCAACAAGCCCCTAGAAGAGGACGTAATAGGAGAACCCCTCCTCTCTAAGGAGAAGGATGGATTTCAACAAGCCCCTAGAAGAGGACATAATAGGAGAACCCCTCCTCTCTACAACCAAATCACTACAAGAACCCCAAAAGATTTGGCCCCCTCCTTGAAGAAATCTATGACCCTAAACCTGAGGAAGGCTCTGACAAAGAGGAATTCCAAGATTGAGATTTTGTTCAAGGAACTTAGTTCTTCAATAAAAATGATGGAGAACTAGTTCTAGAAAGAGGATTAGATGAAATGGAGTTCCAAAGAGAAGACAGAGGAGCAAAAAACGCCACTTAGGAAACAGAGGAAGTTTTGCTAGGAGAAGCCCCTCCACCCTCTAAAGGCCCTACTCTTTGCTAAGGAGAGCCTCTAAAGACCCTACTCTTTGCTGGGAGAGCCTCTAAAGACCCTACTCTTAGCCAAAATACCCCCACCTTAAAAGGGAAACCCCACCATTTAAATTTCCCTACCAAGAGGAGGTTATCCAAGCTTAGTGCAAGTATTGACTCCCCATTGGCTTCAAAAAAGAAGCCCTGGACAAGGAAATCCCATCCCCAAAAGCTAAAAGAAATAAACTCCTCCAAAATTTTATCTTTAATACCAAAGGTCTGACCAACCAGTCAAGACCCCATGTTATTAAAGATTAATTATGGCAAAGCTAATCTCATCCAAAATTTCATAGGTCTACAACACGAAGTCAAAGAAGCTAGGGAAATTTTGGATAAGATTATATCTAGAGACCATAAATGGTTCTCTGTAGACCACTCTCATAGTAACGGTGCTTAAGCAACAAACAAGATCTCTACCCCTTTGTTAAGTGTATTATTCAAGATATATATCATAGATGGATAGCCATCTCTTTAGAGATAGGACAAGAGGCAATAATAGTTGTCTCCTTGTATGCCTCTCGCCCTTCTAGCTAGACCAAGTCTGTGGACTTCCCTGATCTCCTTCGAATCCCCTATCATTCTAGTGGGAGACTTCAACATGGTGGAAAATATCCAAGATAGGTTCTAGCTCAAAGGTGTAGAGATCCGTGGCACAAAAAAGAAAAGATGGCTTGAATGTAAAGGATTCCATGATCTTATCGATATCTAGATCAATCCTCTTCCTTCACCTAGTCTAATGGCAAAACAGGGGATCAAGTGAGGAAGGAAAGACTAGATAGGTGCTACATGACCAACAGTCTCCTCAATGCCTATCTTAGCTACAGAGCCAAGGTGTTAACTAATATCTTACTCTCAGATCACAAACCCATCCATGTAACCCTAAACAAGACCTCCCATGGGGTCAAGGTAGGATGGTTCCACTCTGACCCGAAAATCTTCCAACTTCCCTCTGTTAAATCAGGCATTAAGAAAACATGGGTGAGCAACTTCAACCCATGGAAATCCTTGGCTAATGCCTAGACTTCTGCTATCAAACTAAGAGATCACCAAAATTAGGGCTAATAGAAGAGATAAGAAGTATGCTCAAGTTAATAAATTGGAACAACTGATCAATGAAGAGATAGAACAACTTCAAGATGAGCTGCTTCAAGTCAAAGCTAAGCTTAAGTGAGAGGAGGAAATCAGCTATCAAAACCTTCACTTATGTAGGGAAAGTTGATAGGCCTTCAAAAGTATTCTTCAATATCCTCAAGAAAAGAGTCCCTTCTTAACAAGGATGGCATCAGAGCTGAAACCCTTGAAGAAAATCTACAAATGGCCCAGAGATTCTGTGCTGCTATATTTATTTTCCCTCCTATTAGATCTCCAAAGAGGTTAGAGGCATGTGCCCATATAGTCACATACAGAAAAAAAGCTATCCCCAAGTGCATAAATGCCACGATAGAAGGGGACTTCACGACAGAAGAGGTTAGAGGCATGTGCCCATATAGTCACATACAGAAAAAAAGCTATCCCCATATAGTCACATACAGAAAAAAAGCTATCCCCAAGTGTATAAATGCCACGATAGAAGGGGACTTCACCATTAAAGAGGGGGACTTCACCATTGAAGAGCTCAATACCACTATTAACCCTCTCAAGACTAGATGGGCTCCCAACTAAGTTTTATAAAACCTTTAAAGGAGTGGCTTCTTCACCCCTTATTTGGAAGTTTGGAAGGAAGCAGATCATTTTGGTGCCTTCCTCTATCCAACCATCAATGAGGGAGTTATTAAATTAATTCATAAAAAAGGAGAGGAGAAGGAAATCCTAGCTAATTGCAGGTCTCTCACCATGTTATCCATAGCCTACAAGATTTATGCCAAATCCTTGGCTAGGAGACTGCCTACACATGCCATCATAGCCCTTTGGTGGAAAGTATTTAAACATGCTCAAAAATATAATCAAGACTTCATCTTCTTCAAAATTAATTTTGATAAAGCCTATGATAGACTAGAATGGGATTTCATTCTTCACTCCCTCCATGACATGGGTCTTGGGCACCAGTTCATTAGATTTATAAGAACTCTGGTCGGTAATTCTCATGCTGGAGTTGCCATTGATGGTAACCTATTGGAGGCCTTTTGCCTTAAGAGACAATTAGACAAGGGTGACCTCTTACTCCCCTCTTATTTTCCACAACTAGAGATGCTCTGCTGTGACTAGTGGATGATGCTATCAAGTCAAGATCCCTCACGGGGATCCACCTCCCCAACAATGCAGGCTAACTTTGCCTTCAACAATTTACTGATGACACCAATAGTATGGTCCATAATGATCAACAATCCATTTCCTCTTTTTTGGAGTTTCCTTTCGATCTTTTGCCTTGCTTTAAGATCTTTCATCAACCACAGCAAGACTGGAATCAAACTCTTCTCAAACGACCCCCTACTTGGCTTTCAGAACAAGGTTGCATAATTATCCCAAAGGCTCTATCTTCAGAATTCTTGGAATGTCTATGGGATTTGGAGTTTCAATTCACCAAAGATGGCAATGGGTGCTCAAGAAGGTTCAATAAAGGTTTGATGCTACTAATTACTTGCAATAGCAACAGACAAGACATGGATTGCCCTTTGGTTGCTGAGTTTTTGTTTTTCATTATGGCAATTACCTACTAAATTACAAGGGACTGGGTTGCGGCAACTATGTATTCAGTATAGAACTTGTCAATGACTACTTTCACTCTGTTCACATGAACCTTGCCCATAACCACATACGTGGAGCTTATCCATGGAGTTTTTACTCTTTCTCTCTATTTACATGAAACTCGTAGGAACTTGTCTGAAGAGATTGTTCTTTTGAAAATGAAGACTTCGCAAAGCAAGGAGCTAATTCACTTCAATGCCTATACACACCCCATATGTCAGGTTGGGGGTAAGTAGTGGCTGTTATCCAGAGTCACAGTTGAGACATACCAGATGATGCAAAGAACTGTTGGAACTAACAGGGAAGGAATAAGGAAAGCGTGCCCTGACAGCTTCCATGCAAATGAAGAAGCTGGTTGGGAAACTGTACTGTGCTGAGAATCATCAGTGGGGGAAGATTTTTCTGCAAGGACATCCTTGGCCAGTGCAGCCATTGCAGCTTCCATAAATCCTGTAGCTTCTGAAGAAGGCAGTGTGGAGATGGCATGCTGTGCCACCTCAAGCACAGCAGAGGATGCAGTCTTCAGATCTGAGGATGATCTCACAGCTGTTTCAAACTGAGACAAGCTTGATACGTCCTGCTCGCTGGACTTCTTCAATGTGCTACAATCCCCTGGCGGTAAGCTTTCAGGGCACGTTGAATCCTTAATGACAGGTTCACCCTGCACACACATATGGAAAGAGCATGTAGAGACTATTGTTTCTTCCTTTCTGGGTATGTTCAAAGTTTGCAGTGAAGCAGAAAAACAAATCTTCACAATGCTCGTTTGTCCCTTTTTACAAAACCTATGATACTGCTAAGAAAACCTGCAAACAGCTAATATGCAACATCAAAGAAGTGTTAAGCTTTCAATACACTCTTTTACGTTTCAATTGAACCAGAAAACAAGCTTGTGGACTCTTCATTTCTCCCTCTGATTATGCCTAAAATTGTAGACTCTGCTCAAGAAGCCCGTAGATTCTTCATTTCTACCTCTGCTTGCTCTGGTTGTGCCAAAACAGCATGTAGACTCTGGAGTCTGCATTTCTCCCTCTTACCTTCCAAACAAGCCTGGAAAATGTTTACTTCTCTCTCTGAGCGCTCAAGGTCTGTGATGAAAAACAAAGCCTATACATTGTTGCTTTCTAATTGGCTCTTGAAAGTTTACAGTGAAGTAAAAATCACTGGCAGACAAATTCTTTAAGTGATCTTGATACCTTTTGGAATGTTTTAAGAGAAGACTCACCTTGGAAAACAAAAAACCTTCTTGCTCACTGTCGAGATGCTCTGTAAATATCAGACTGAGTCCACTCTGCTTCACATCCAAATCACCTTTGGTCTGCTGTCATCCAAAAAAATGAAGTTTGCCTTCTCTGTTAAACATGCAACCATTTTTTGCTTCTAGCATTTCTTTCTGCTTCTAACAGTCTCTCAAAACACTAAACATCACAGCAGACAAG
>NC_141083.1:18402416-18424916 GCF_041138505.1 Cibotium barometz
CTCCTTTGATATACTATTCACCAACTTGAAAGCTTTCATCCCATGAGGGCTAGAATGCTAGAATGTTTCAGGATGGCAGGAACAGTTGGAATTTGGGATGGGGGCTGGAGGAAGTCTAGGATTTCACAACCTTGCTCTTTATCAAAAAAAACTTTGAAATTTTTAGCTTTGGCACCAGAGCAGGAAGAAGAACAAGTACTGCAGGTCTCACACTTGTAAACCACCATGAAGACGAAGCCCAAGAAGACAGGATTCCTCCTCAGAGCAGAAAGCTCCAAAGCAGCTATCCCAAGGGGAGCTCATTATCCTCATTAATGATCCAAACATTCGTGGGTAGTGAAAATACACCAATACAAGGCTATGCCCTAGTTGCATTGCCCATGGGAAACCACCAAGATGTGGGAGGAGAGGAGGGCTCTTGTTCACCACCCAACAATAGAGGAATGTGGATAAGAATCCACATTGTCGGGCTTATGTAGTGGCATGCCTACCCACACTTGCCCGACCACCTGGGCACCTCACCCATGAACCTCAAACACCATTGTCAATTGTTCTCTGCATTAGGCTCCATGTCTAGTCAAGCCCTACATAGCCGGTTACAAGCTACATGACATTACCTCCCCCTTAAGAAAAGTTTTTATCCACGAAAAGAAACTAAGGATAGTTTTTGTTCGTAAAGCATACTCAAGCGTTCTTAAGAATGATGACTTGGCACTTCTTAGAGGGCCCAAAAATGAGTCCAGATTTCTCCTAATGACTCTTTCTGTCTGACATCAGACTACGGATGGTCGTACTCATACTCAGAGTAGTATCCAACTTTTTGAAGACTTCCCTCCAAAATTGGCTATCAAACTTCCTATCTCTTTTAAAAACTATATCCACAGGCAAGCCATATAGCTTGTTCGATAAACAAACTCTTTCTATCTAACCATCAAACTATGGATGGTCAACCGTACTCATACTCAGAGTAGTATCCAAATTTTTGAAGACTTCCCTTCAAAAGTGGCTATCGAACTTCCTGTCTCTATTAGAAACTTTATTTGCAGGTAGGCTATATAGCTTGTCCAGATGTTTGATAAATAATTTAGCTAGCTCAAGAGTTTTTTCCTCCTTCTATAGTAGAAATAAACTTTACCATTTTAGTCAGCCTCTCTACCACCACCAAAATCGAATCGTATCTTCAACTCGTTTTAGGTAACCCAGTGATAAAATCCATGGAAATTCTCTCCCATTTTCCTTTGGGAATATCCAATGCATAAGAATTTGGCACTGAAATTCACCAATAGATGGTACATAAATTGTACCTTTGTAAAGCAATTACCCATCATCATTGATAGAGAAGTTTCTAAGCCTTTTCCCCAAATGAACTTTATCACCCCATTCAAAACAATGTCAAATGGTAGTGAAGGGTCTACCCCCGAGCTCTCCGTCTCAGTACATAACCCAAGAGACCTGTCTAGTCTCTCCGGACTAGAACTCCCTCTTATTCTTATATAAACCTTGGATAATCGCTCTGAATCAGCACTCCTTTTTGACAAGGCAATGGCTTGCAAGTGTGCACGCATACAGCAAGCCAAAGCTCTAAATAGGATGGATCACAATCACATAAGCCACATAGTGAATCCAAGTATTGTTCTTTAATATGGTGAAGCTTAGTTCGTTCACCATTGGCTCAGCGCATCCTACGTTAAATTTACCTCTATGGTAACGAAGTTGAAGGTCAAACTCTTGTAGGATCTCCACCCACCTTGCTTTTCAATCTTTCAACTCATTTTGACTTAAAAGCCATTTCAAGCTTTCATGGTCCGTAGTAGTACGGACATCAAAAGTAGCACCATATAAATAATGTCACCACTTTTTAAGAGCATGAACTACTGCAAGTAACTCTTACTCTCATAGGCCGAGTAGTTACGCTAGGACTAGATTTTATGAAACCTTTTCTCACATAATTGGCCAATTTTCGATGCACCTCCTGTGCTTTGGAGTGACTAAGCCTATAAGCAGGCTTACTTATAGGCTTGGAATCTGGTAGTTTATCAATGGAATGGTCTACCTCCCTAGATGGCAGGGTACCATCCAGAAAATCTTCAAAAAAAACATCCCAATACTCTCGCGAGACGAAAAATAAAGAATTTAAAGTATCTACATAGTACCATTTTTTACTATCTTGTTTTCAACCTTGGATAAGTTTTTCTCACATGCAAATAAAATGGTTCACATAATAGGGGTCTTGTCCAAGGCCATTTACATTTATTATTTCATCGACGAAAACATTATTCACTTCTGTGTCATCTACGGCAAAACAAAATTATGCAAAAGGTATACCTTCTCAATCTCATCGAGCTTGTAAGCACTGCACAACTCCATGGACAATATCAAAGGCATAGCTGCTGGCACATCATGCTAGGCCCCAAGTTATACAACCTTTCACTGCCTAGATACACATCTACCCTAGCTAAATGCATGACCTAGAAGTCAAGTGTAGCCTCATAGCCCTGCATAACAAGTGGCACTCCTAAAACCACCATGTACCATCATAACAAGTGGTGGCACTCCCAAAACCACCGTGTCGCAAATGGTTTTCTCATAGCCATTAGCAAGCAAAATTGTGTACTTCTAGTCACTCTTGGTCTCGGTAGGAAGCTTCAACTTTTTTACGAACAAGTAGTTAAGAAAGTTATGTGTGTCTCCATCATTGATCATGATGGTGACTCTATGACCACCAATCTTACCATATAAAAAAACCAAATCGTGTGGCCCAAAGGATGGCTCTATCGCCACATAGCCTATGAAACACAATAGGCATGCGTACTGTCCATATGGCAGACTGTCACCTCTCTAAACTTTACAAATTGGAGAGGTAACCCTTGCACCATATGAACTTGTCTCAAGAGGATTTACCATCCTTCTTAGCATCGCTAGAACTACCTCCAGCTTTAGCAGCTAGCTTGGGACAAGCCACCTTGCTAATGCCCCACGTCAAAGCAGTGAAAGCATAGATTTTCTTTGTTTGCTTTCTCATACTGCTGTTATTTTTAGAGTTTCATACGGTTTTTCTCTTGATTTTTTTTGTGTTTTTTTAGACCAACGTCCCCCTTGTTCACCCTGACCATGTCCCTTGTCACCCCCGAAAGAATTTTCTTTTAAATTTTGTATCGCCTGTCGTTTGCCATTTGCCTAAGAGTAGACTTCAACTTGTGAGTACTTCACTGAATATGTAAGCGTATTTTTTTACCTCGTCTCAAAATCTTTAGGCTCCTTAGGCTATGTATAACTCTCGTAACCTAGGTCAAGACCTTGCATGAACCCGCAAAGACTTTGGAACGCATCGATTCCCTTTAACTTGAGCACTATTTCTCGATAGTTTGAGATATATTAGGTGAGTGAAATGCCACACATAGAGAATCTATCCCACTCACGAGACAAAACCTTTGAAGCTCATTAACTGGTAAAAACTCTTTGTAGAATGTTGAACTCTAACCAAGTACGATGGCGTCTGGCACTATCGACCAAACTCATCCATTTATATACTTTGGCCGTTAAGGATAAGCTTGCCTTGATTAGCCTCACATCCTCGACATATGCCTTAGGTCATGTAAGTCTGACCACTTCTATAAGAAAATATTGACTGCATCTTTGTTGCTTTTCTTTTCCTCTCCCCCAAAGCTCGGCGCTTTGACATCCTTGAAGATCCCAGCAAACACCTACGAGCTACTTAGCGGATTCTATGAACTACCACCCTATAGAAGTCCCAACCTCCTAGCTGCTGCTAAGAAGAAGTAAACTGTACTCTTCTCTGCCCAAGCATAGGAGATCAACACTAGCAATAGGAGTGGCTGGATGTGAGTCTAAACGATGGTGCAAAAAGCTGGCAAAATTATGGTTTAAATTTTATTTTAATTTTGTTCTGAGGTTTGGGTCCTCTCGTAAAAAGCCACAAAATGGACACCCATGAGACCTCCTGGTTGGAGATGTCAGCCTCAAATCAAGCATCAGGGTCTGCGTCACCGAACTCATCCTTCTTGTGAGGACTCTCGATGATGGCCTCTATAACAACACCAGACACCACACAAGTGAGAGATATACATATACAAGAAATTGGGGCTCACAAATCACATGTTCCAAAAGCATATGCCAACCCAAATGATATCATCAGAGTCCTTGTGAATCAAAGGAAGCCTTAACCAACAGTTGCAACCTCTTTGGAGAGATGAAGGCAGTCCCTTGCACTCCCCTATTTCTATGCAACCTCCTTTTACCCAGTAAAACCCTATGATGTCAATCCACACTATGTCTATCTTTTGACTATATAACAACCTTCCTATTTAAACTCAAAACTTTCTTGCTTGCTCTGAGAAGGTTGACCCAACTTATGGCATCTCCCTAATCCTTTAAGTCCAGAGATTCTCGCACCCCTCAAATTTCAAACGAACACCATCCTATGATTCCTTTCCATGATCATCTTTGATACTGTACCATTCTCTCCATTGAGAACACAAACCTAAGATGATGCTAGGATGATTGATCAACTCAAATGTATCTCACCTGTCTCCTAGGAATTATGGTTCCTTTTCCCTCTTCAATCTCATAACAACTCACCCCAATTTTTTTCCAACTAAGCACTCTCTGGTCACGTACACAATTCCTTATTCAAACCTAAATCTGCCCAGCTCTATAGTCATCTTGGCTTCAGATTTGTCCCAGCCAAGTTGGATCTCCTCATGAAAATTCTCAGAAACCCACCCTCTCTTCTCCTTATGACATCTAGATCAAAAACACATCAGCCCTTCTTTGTTGCTATAACCCCCTACAATTCTATCCCAACAAAAGCCTGAGATTACCCAAACAAGACCCATCTAGCAATTGATTATCTTCATCAAATGTGTCGTATAATTCAGAGACTCAATCCATGCTTAATCCCTGTAGCCTATCAAAGCCCTCTGAATTGATGGAGTTGAACCAATACAAACAGATTTTGATTCCTCTTGCTCAAGACATACACAAGATTAAGACTCAAAGTTTATAAACAGTAGCCAATTACTCACACACTGAGCCATTAAATTGAAAATACCTTAAACATCCATCCTATACTCTAGGATACCCAAAGCTGGCAACAGTTCCCTCTCAATTGAGCTCTTTATAGCAAGAAAGGAAGAAAACAATAACAACTTTACACTTTTTTTGCAAAATTGCTTGATTCCAAATGTAGAACCTCCGTGTGAAAAGCTTCTAGTAGCAAGAAACTAACATCCAAATTGACACAAATTCCAACCATCAACAAGTTTGGGGAGGAGCCAAGTTCCAACAGAAGATGCCTTGTAGATGCTCTCATCCTCAAGCTCACCTCGGTCTTCACCTACATAAGTTATGTTCTGGCTCTTAATTCCTCCAACTCAAGAGATTCAAATCTTCCTTTAGTTTCCCCATAGCCTCTGACACAGGTTCCTCCTTCTCACTTCATCAATCCAGCTTCTCTGATCACCTAGAGTCTCAGCTCTCTCTAGTCTTTAAGTACCCCAAACTCGACCTTTATTTCCCCAATTCCCACTTGTTATGTACCATGCAATCCCACTTTAGCAACCACACACAACTGCTATTTTCAACTAGCCCCTTTTTGCTCTTCCCCGACTGGGGACACCTCCCATGATGCCAAGTGGACTACCTCCCATGTATACCTCCATATTGCCAAGTGGACTACCTCCTATATTGCCAAGTGGTCTACCTCCCATGTATAGACATTGAATGCTCACACGAGTGTGTTTTTTTGGAAGCTTTTAATTTAGAGCTTTTTGCAAGAAATTTAGAGCTTTTGTAGATTGGAGCTCTTAAATCGATTTCTTCTAGGGAGTATGTATGTCTTTACATATATACATGCATACATATATAGACACATACATACGTACATCTATCTGCATATACATACATATACAGTACGCAAGCGCTCAAGTCTCTCTCTCTATCTCTATATCTCTCTCTCTCTCTCTCTATCTCTCTCTATCTCTATATCTCTCTCTCTCTTTCACAGGTTGGTCAAAATCTTACAAAAATTCAACCAATTCTTCATGAGTTATTCCTAACTTGACAGCATATATATATTGTACATAAAAATAAATGCATCTTTGCTTGGGGTCTTGTATAGCTACTTTGAAACACAAACCCTGCTCTGACCAAGCTTGCCATTTCATCCATTGTAACCTCAGTCCCCTTATTTATCACCTAGAAATTTGGAGTCTCTGGATGTCCTTTCACCTACTTGGCCACTACTTGAGTGTGTTAGACATCATGATTGCAAAACCACATCCATTGATGCTGGGTGTTACCCTTGCATGTACATTCTTCCCAAAAATAAGGAGAGCCACTAGACCATGTGATCAGCTCTGCATTATGGTTGTACATCGTTTACCCTGCACCACCCCAAAGCATTTTCGAACATAATGAGTTGGCATTCTTCTAATTGTCCAACTGCCCTTGGTTACATCCACCTCATGGTCTATGACCACAAAGTCATTATTTGATGTTATTTTATAGGCTTCATCATTTGTGATGCCTTCACCAATTTCATCGTCTATAGTTTCTGCATTTACATCAAAAATCTATTCACTCAAATATGTGTGTGCTTTTTCTTGACTTTCAAATGCTATTTTCCAAGGACGACCACATTCTTTACGCTCCCTACATTTCCATCACAAAGCTAAGTCTATGGGAGCTATTCTCTAAAGTTCCCATTTCTATTTTCCTTTGTACGGTCTCCTTATCCCCATGGAGTATTGGCTCTTCATACACAGGGGTGTACCAGCCACCACTGACCTGGACCACACGTGCCACCATAGAAGGACTTGGGCTCTTTTTAAAGAAAACTCTCTCAAGAATGTTTACATGCTAGGACCTATTCCTATATATCGGCCAGTTCAATAACCATGTTGTTTTGTGCATTGTATGTAAGCATTGATCATATCTGTAACACATGCATCATACAATAAAATCTTTTTACTACCTCCTTCTTCGGCTAGCCAAGTTGTATGAACACTCTCTGACAAGTTTGTGTTAGGTATTTGAGCCCTCTCCCATGGACTTAATTCTGTTTGCATAACAAAAAATTTGTTAATGAAAAAAAATATTTTCACAAATTTATTAAGCTAATGTAAATACCTTAGTGAGAGCAAGTCCTCGAACTTACATTAGGATATAGATTCCCCCAATGTGTTATTCTTTGTTCCCACAATCAAAACCATCTCTCCAAAGGTTTAATTTTCTCCTCTACAACATTTCCATCCCTCCACCATAACATACTTAGTTGACAATGAGGAGTCCAACACAAAGTGCTCATGCCCCTCAACATCCCACTAAGAAGGGGTTTCCACATCCATACACTCTTGACCAACTTGAATAACCACCTTCAGAGAAACAAACTTGTGAGATGGAGGCAGAAGGCTTTGCAAGAAAAAATGGCTAAGAAGAAGTTTGTTGTCCCATAAATGAACCTGCCAAACTAGTATTTCATTTCCTATTCTCCATGTTATTGAAGCTTCAATGAGCCCCATAGCACTCCCGCAGGCAGAGATACACACCTCAATCAACAGAGCACCACTCAAAGAACTAAGAACAGGGGGTGGGGTGGGTTGACAACCCTCCACATTCAATAAACCTAACACCAATTCAAATCCTTTAACAAAAGCTCTACATTCCCCACTAGGGGCACCAAAACATGTGAGGGTTCTTGGTGATGGCCTCTATAACAACACCAGACACCACACAAGTGAAAGATATACAAATAAAAGAAATTGGGGCTCACAAATCACCTATTCCAAAAGCATATGCCAACCCAAATGATATCATCAGAGTCCTTGTGAATCAAAGGAAGCCTTAACCAATAGTTGTAACCTCTTTGGAGAGATGGAGGTAGTCCCTTGCACTCCCCTATTTCTCTAGATCAATGGATAGTCAACCTCCTTTTACCCACTAAAACCCTACGATGTCAGTCCACACTGTCTATCTTTTGACTATATAACAACCTTCCTATTTAAACTCAAACCTATCTTGTGACCCAACTTATGGCATCTCCCTAATCCTTTAAGTCCAAATATTCTCACACCCCTCAAATGTCAGATGAACACCATCCTATGATTCCTTTCCATGATCATCTTTGATACTGTACCATTCTCTCCACACTGAGAACAAACCTGAGATGATGCTAGAATGATTGATCAACTCAAATGTATCTCATCTATCTTCTAGGAATGATGGTTCCTTTTTCCCCTTCAATCTCATAACAACTCAGCCCAATTTTTTTCCAACTAAGCACTCTCTGGTCATGTACACAATCCCTTATTCAAACCCAAATCTTCCCAACTCCATAGTTATCTTAGCTTTTTCAGGTTTGTCTCCCAGCCAGGTTACTCTCTTCATGATAGTTCTAGGAAACCCACCCTCTTTGCTCCTTATGACATCTGGATCAAAAGCACATCAACCCTTCTTTGTTGCTATATGATCCCCCCGATTCTGTCCCAACAAAAGCTTGAGATTACCCAAACAAGATCCAGTTACCTTGATGATCTTCTCATCAAATGTGTTATACAATTCAGATACTCAATCTAAGCTAGTAATCCATGCTTAATTCCTATAGCCTATCCAAACCCTCTAAATTGATGGCGTTGAACCAATACAAATAGAGTTTGATTCCTCTTGCTCAAGACATACACAAGCTTAAGACTCAAAGTTCATAAACAATAGCCAATTGCTCACACATTGAGCTATTAGATTGAAAATACCTTAAACATCCAAACTATATTCTAGTATATACAAAGCTGGCAGCAAGTCCCTCTCAATTGAGCTCTGTACAGTAAGAAAAGAAAAAAATGATAACAACTTTATGCTTTTTTTAATAGAATTGCTTGATTCCAAATTCAAAAGAGAAATATCTTTGTGAAGAGCTTCTAGCAAGAAACTTTTTTTTATTAATAGAATTGCTTGATTCCAAATTCAAAAGAGAAATATCCTTGTGACGGGCTTCTAGCAAGAAACTAACATCAAAATTGACACCAATTCCAACCATCAACAAGTCTGGGGAGTACAAGGCAAGTATATACACACACACAGATGTAGCAACCAAGCAAAGATAGAGAGAAGCATAACACTCAAAGTAAATTGATGAAGTATAAGTGAAGTGACATGATAAGGTCACTTACACACTCACTCATAAGAGTGTGTATACACACTTAGGGGGAAAAAACCTCCTAAGGAGGGAAAAAGTGTCTCATGCTATTATTAACCTACGTCCACGTATCAGTACCATAAAAATGGCTACAAATCTCCCCTATAGTGATGATGTGAACATGTATAGGGATCATGTGGCTGATCAATCCCCAAATGGCAATAAGCCCAAAGCTTTAGACAAGCTTCAAACTTCTCTTGAGAGCCTTCATAAACATATTTGCCACATTGTCTATGTAGAGACATAACCCAGGCTAATCTTTCCTGTAAATATGCCTCTCCCTGATGTAATGATAATGCGCATTAATATGCTTTGTGCGGTCATATTACATTGGGTTTCTCACGAATAATACACTCTGGATACTGTCAATGAGAAAATAGAGCCAAGATCTGTCAAAAGGCATCTGAATTCACGCAGTCACTGTAAAAGTAAACATGTGCTCAACTTCACAATCACTATAAAAGTAACCATGTGCTCAGCTTCACAGCTTGAAGTAGTCACTATCTTCTTGTTGAGCCATGATATATATGAATCACCAAGATGAAATCAAAAGCCACTAGTAGTATTATAACATCCAACCCAATCAGAATCACTGAAAGCATGCAACTAAACATTACCCCCCTTAGCATAGAATAGCCCAAGGGATAGAGTGTCATGTAAGTATCGGAATACACACTTGGCAGTAGCCTGCCAATGCTTCCTTTTTGGGACTATGTATAAGCCTACTCAACTAGGAGCCCCAAATTAAATGTCTAACCTCTTATTGCATAGATAAATAAGACACCCAACATCCTGCTGATAAAGTGATGCATCAAATGATGGTACGTCGCATCATGGAGACTCAGCCTCTCCTACTAGTGTAGCCACAGGCTTACAAGAACTAACCATGTAAGCAATCTGTATATGTACTTTAGCTGCAACATCACAATACCATCATCATGCTTGTTGCATAAACTATATGCTCAAATAATAATGCACTGAGCCTGGTCATCTCGAATGACACATGTAATTCAACCTTGAAGGCTGAAATCTTCTCCTCATTTAGGGCCTATGACTAGCATGTCATCAGCATATAAAATAATGAACAAAAAATAATTCTTACTCCTCCTAAGACTATACTCTTAGGGCTTACAAAAACCATTTGCAACCAATTATCCATTTATCTTCTCATACCATGCTCTAGAAGCTTGCTTAAGACCATATACAGCTTTTCTTAACTTACATACTTTAGACTCATGTCCCTTTTTAAACAAAACCAAGAGGCTGAGAGACATAAATCTCCTCATGAAAATCACCATTCAAGAAGGTAGTCTTCATATCCAACTCATGTATATTCAATACATGATGCACTACAATGCAATAATACACTAGATTGTAGTGATACGAGATGTGGGAAAATGTCTCTTATCCTAAGCATAACCCTTTGTAACAATCCTTACCTTATATCAATAAACACTACCATTAGCTTTATTCTTAAGCTTATAAACCCACTTCAAATGAACAGCTTTTCTACCATAAGGCAAATCTGTTAAAGACCAAGTGCCACTTTTGAGGATTGAGTCATACTTATCCTGTATGGCATGCATCAATGATCATTTTCATGTGCTTCCTCAAAGGAAATAGGTTCCTCTTTATTGAATATAGTAACAATGAGAGCATGATGCATATACTAACAATGAGATGTATATAAGATGAGAATAAGATGCATATAAGATATGTATCTTATTCTTGCATATAAGATAAGAACCTGCACTTGTCTGACTAGGCAAAGGAGAACCTAATTTACTATCCCACAATGTCTTCACTAGCCCTTTTGGCCAACTCTTAGATACTTGTATGGCTACCCTTTTCTTGTCCCACTGTATCATCCATAATTGCATATGCCCTTGCTTCTATTACGTCACCAGTAGATACCATGATAGGGTATGAGGTGACCTTGAATGGTCTTGGAAAGGAATAAAACCATTTTGAGACCTCCATTGAAGTTCAAGAAGAGAACTTCCCTAATTTTCAAGAACTAATTACTCTTCTCATCCATAAGGAGATGAATATTGAGGGGACGTTCATCCTCTAGAAAATCACATGAGTAAGTCTTCTACTCAGATACGGGTAGAGATAGAGAAAGATCATCATCTAAAGGTCGAGGTGTAGGCCGTTTGAAACAAACATCATGGGCAACATGAATCTAATGTGTGTACAAATAAGTGGAAGAGGCCACTCTAGAGGCAAGGGGAGCCATAGAGGTCGAGGTGGTTGGTAAAGAAATCAAAGTGTAAATAGCATGGAGTGCTATTATTGTGGCAAACTAGGGCAAGTTACAAAAGACTGCCATAAAAAGAAAATGATATCAGAAGTGAAAAGTTTCCAATTAGGCAACTATACATCATAAAGTAAATAGGGTGAAGTGAGCAATTGTTTGTGATGCAGCACACTCTGTTCCATGACACGACAAGAGACGTATCAGGATCGAAAAATATTTGGTATGTGGATTTTGGTGCCTCTAACCACATGACCAGTTATGGTGATGGTTTTGGATATATATAGAAAATGCATAACCTAGGGTATGTGGAAACATGTGATAATACTGTGCACCCCATTGCACATGTTGGTAAAATGCCATTGTCTATACAAGATGGCAAAATAAAGTACATGAAAAATATACTTCATATTCCTAATATTACAAAAAACATAGTTTGTGTTGGATAGATGGTTGAACAAGGTCTACAACTAGCTCAAGTGTTGACTTGTCTTATGGAGATTGACTTGGTTCCTATCAAACACCCTAGCTACATTTCTAGATTTCATCAAGAATGACGAAGGAT
Organism: Cibotium barometz; assembly: GCF_041138505.1. Taxonomy (NCBI): domain Eukaryota; kingdom Viridiplantae; phylum Streptophyta; class Polypodiopsida; order Cyatheales; family Cibotiaceae; genus Cibotium; species Cibotium barometz. The sequence goes on from NC_141083.1 coordinate 18,414,450, forward strand.
TTAAATTAGCACAATTTTCTACATTGTGTAATGATCATAGCCAGTGTTTTCAACATTGTGTAATGATTATAGCCAGTGTTTTCTACATTGTGTAATGATCATAGCCAGTGTTTTCTACATTGTGTAATGATCATAGCCAATGTTTTTGGAAGTTACATTGAGGGAATTTACACTAAGGGAATCTACCTAAGATTAGATCTAGGTGGTGTATGCACTCAACATCATTATCTAGATCATGATGGAGCTCTTTGTGAGCATACAAATCCATGTAATTTCTATTGATTTGTTATGTATTGCTTTGTGGAAAATTTTGTGTTAAGCTTTCTATAATTTTCATAATGGTTCAATCTCTAAGATTTTCATTTTGATAATCATCTTGTGTGTGTCTAATCACTATCATTAGTAAATGGTAGGATGCATACACTTTTGGAGCAAAAATCTCCAAGCTTTGAGCAACAAAATTAATGCCACCTATAGACAGAATTCTCCAAAAAAAAAAAAGATGTAAGGAGTAGAAAATCTAATGCATATGTTTAGATAGAGTATGTAAGAGCCAATGACAATGAGAACAAGTTTAATAGCTTAAACACAACTTGTATGTAAGAGCCAATGCTAATGAGTCGAATTGCCTTTAATTCCTAGTTAATTGTGCAATTTTGAGGATGAGGGGATCTCATGAGTTTAATGGTAAACACGTTGTTAATTCCTTGGTAATCTGATCTTATCCAAGTGTGATTAGTTAGCAGGGATTAACACCGAGGTTGCCTACCTATGGCGAGGTAGGTGTCTAATGTCGTGCCGGCCGCACAACTCAAAAGCTAGCTATCATGAAAATTTTAAAAAACCCAAAAAAGAAGTGAAAATCAACGTACCCCGCCCAAAAAAAACTGAAAAATCAATAAACGTGGAAATCTAAACAAAAAATACCCAAAAACGTGAAAATGAAGACAACAAGTGGCAAGAAGCATACATCTAAATTTTGATGAAATTCATAATGGAATGAGAAAGGTGTGAAAATCCACTTCACATGAAAATAAACAAAACCAACTTCATAAAAACACCACTTCTCATGAGAGCCTCTTAACATTGAAAAACCTCCACATTCTTTGAAACTTATAGTGATGTGAAAACCTTGCCCACTTAGATATTTTGTATAGCTATTACCATCTTAGGGTAGACAAAATACCCCAAAGCCCATAAACTTGCCAAATATTCATCTACATCTATATACATAAACTTGCCAAGTGTTCAGAATTTTAGAGGGATTGGGCTCCACCTGCTGTGCATCCATGCATCTTCGGCTCCACTACCTACAATGTCTACCAGCAATCATCATTTCTTCCATGCAGGCCATTTGTTTGCTGAGAGAAACTCCCATGGAGGTCATTTGCAAAGCATTTGAAGTTCATTAATCTGCCTTTGCGCCGTCGCCCTCCCTCCGAACTGCGTTATAGAGGCCACCACCCTCCTCGATTCAAATTTGCGTTGCAGCATCTCCTCTACCATTCAAACAGCTCGCTACTTCTGTGGTACCTCTCTCTCTCTCTCTCTCTCTCTCTCTCTCTCTCTCTCTCTCTCTCTCTCTCTCTCTCTCTCTCTCTCTCTCTCTCTCTCAAGTGAGCCTATAAAAGAGAGCCTCCGGTTGTGTGTCGTCGGGCAAGAGGAAGAGTGAGTCTTGTGGAGACTAGGCTACCAGCTTCACCATGCATTGCTGTAGTACGCGAACACTAGGTTCTCGTCCCATATTGCATAATTGCAATTGTTACTATGTGTTGTTAGTTGCTTGCTCTGTGTGTACTAATAGCTTGCTACTGTGTTATGTATTGGTTTTGTGGCTACCTTCTACATGTCTCTAAACAAGGCTGAGGGGCTCCTTCTTTATGCATGCAGAATGTCCACACTCAAGCCCTTTGAAGCAAGCAAAACAAAGAAATTTTCTCCTCTTCCTAACAATGGTATCTCTCTTCTTTTATAAGGTTCGCCTCTCTCTATTCTGGCTGTGTGTTTTGTTTTGTGCAGGTCAGTAGTGCTAGACTCTATACCTTTCGCCACTTATAGGTAAGCTCTTGCGCTTTGTCATTTTTTTAATTGGTTCGTGAGAGCGATGTATGTGTGAGATATAGTCTATTTTTTTTTCCAAGAGCGTGCAAATGTATTGAATATGGTGGTGTCCGTGGAGTAATCACATCCCCACAACCAAACATTTGCATGTCAATAATATTAGGAACCTAGCTGCTCACCTCCTCATCATCACCTCTGCTATTATATCTCCCTGGCAAGTTGTTGGAGAAGGATCTAGAGGTGGAAAGTTTTAATCTTATTCTTCCCCTCTTGATCAATGAACTAGCCTTGAGTGTATTACCCAGTCCTAAAGGAGAATACCTCAGTGTAGATTCAATTGTTCTCCTCTTCCTAACAATGGTATCTCTCTTCTTTTATAAGGTTCGCCTCTCTCTATTCTGGCTGTGTGTTTTGTTTTGTGCAGGTCAGTAGTGCTAGACTCTATACCTTTCGCCACTTATAGGTAAGCTCTTGCGCTTTGTCATTTTTTTAATTGGTTCGTGAGAGCGATGTATGTGTGAGATATAGTCTATTTTTTTTTCCAAGAGCGTGCAAATGTATTGAATATGGTGGTGTCCGTGGAGTAATCACATCCCCACAACCAAACATTTGCATGTCAATAATATTAGGAACCTAGCTGCTCACCTCCTCATCATCACCTCTGCTATTATATCTCCCTGGCAAGTTGTTGGAGAAGGATCTAGAGGTGGAAAGTTTTAATCTTATTCTTCCCCTCTTGATCAATGAACTAGCCTTGAGTGTATTACCCAGTCCTAAAGGAGAATACCTCAGTGTAGATTCAATTGTTTCTTTTGAGAATGACAGAATATTATATGCAATTGAGTACTTGAATAGTTTGAACTTAGGTGGTGGTCACCCTCCTCACCGCTTGCTTCTAAAGATGAATGCTCCTGTCATGCTGCTCCGCAATTTGGACCCTCAGTAGGGACTTTGTAATGGTATCAAACTGATATGCAAGCAATTTCACTCAAAGGTAATAGAAACAGAAACTATTTCAGGTACAAACATTGGAGATAGGGTCTTTATTCCTAGGATAACATTCATACTATCTATGCTTCAATTGCCTTTTGATATGAGAAGAAAATTTCCTGTGAGGGTAGATTTTGGTATGTTAATAAATAAGTCCCAAGAACAAACATTGAGTGGGTTGGGACTTTATTTGGCTACACAAGTATTCACACATGGACAATTGCATGCTGCCATGCCATGCCATGCCATGTGTTAGATCATTAGATACAGTGAAAGTGTTTATAAAGGATACCATTGTAAGAATATGATATAGCGAAAACAGATACATTAAGAAAAAGTACACTAGACAATGCAATAGAGAGAATGGAGAGAATTTAAAATTCTAATTATACCAAACAAGAGATAGGTACAATATGATGGTGTTGTCCACCCGTGCGCTCTAGTATAGAGCTTAGATGGACATACTTTGGATGGAGGGCATACTAAGAGTATAGGGAATATACACTCACAAGCATTGGATGCCTTTGCTTGTGCCAACTATTTCCATTAATAGTGCTACAAGTAGTGCGGTGGACGCATCCAAGATGTGGGTGGCTATGCTGCATTGACACGGCTCACTGCCCACGTATTCATAACGCATCTCCACCGACCACCGCCCATTAATGATGAACTTAGTACCCAGGGGAATATTCCCTATATCATTTCGGGCCCCGAATCCCAGCTAATGCTTGAACCCCTCATCATCTTCTAACCATCAACAACAGGGTCACAACTATGACCCCTTCCAGCATCTAAGCTGGGGGTTTCCACTAAAGATATGTGCACCACTGGCTTCTCCTCATAATGGGGTCCGTATAAATGTGCACCACACATCAATGTGAGATACATGCTCAGAGGTGGGCATTGAGCATATACTAACAACTATGGGCCATGAAAGTAGAAAGTATAAACAAAGTCTACACAGCCAATGTTGTCTACAAAGAGGTATTGCAAATGGCATACATAAGAATGTAAATGTAATCTATGACCAAATGGTAAAGAACGAGCTATTGATACAGCATCCTACAAATGCCGGAGACTATATTCATAGATATCTTTCTATCAATCAAGTAAGCATTTGGAAGGAGAATGTTTGCAAATATGTGACATATGCAATCTATGTTATCTTTCAGTAAGTGTGCATGCTTTCAAGTTGATTGATGTTTCTTTTAAAATGACGATTATTTTATTATAAAGCAAAGACATGAGGTTAAATAGGAGTTGGATGGCAAAATTCCTTCAATTTATCTCCCACACTACCATTGCCAATAATATTGAATTGATATATATAAATCTACTTACATTATGTGGATTGAATGGTTAACATTGAGGTAAAGGCACCATGCGAACCCACAAGTATGGAGTGCCCCATCCATTCCTCAAGGGGTGGTTCAAATTCTTGAGATGGCTGTAGGGGCACGCTGAGTTCATCTTTGTTTTCGTAACATTTGAATAAGCAAGTGTTTTTCTTTTGACTTGCTTTCATTTACAGTGGCATTATTAATTTTTCTTTCTCAATTCGAAATACTTAACGTCCACACACACACATACACACACAGAGCTCAAAATCTTACGTAAATGATTAGTGAAGTGTAGTTTCGTATTTAATATCACATGTATATTTCTTAGGATGGATGTGGCAAGGAGATCATTTTCATTTATTTATGGCGATGAATAAGATATTGAAGGTATTTGTCTCGACGTTTGCTATAATATAGTCATCCTTGTTTACAATAATCTATTTAATCTTCATGGCTCAATTGTAGATCCCCCGTCTTGGGAAGGACAAGCAACAGTATCTCTAATGATCGAACTATTAGAGAGCACATGTGTATTACAGTATAAAAACCTACTTTTTATGTAGTTTTTGCATTTAATTATAAATATAAATTATTATTGATACATTTTTTTAAAATAGGGAATATCGTTATTTTTTGAACCTAGATTATTGCTAGGTTTGTATGGTCAAGACACTTATAATGAGAGCTTTGGGCTCCGTGGAGTTTACAATCTAAGATTGCAAAAGATTACAGATCAGCTTCATGTACATTTAATGTTTGTAGACTATGAAAAGCTTAATAAGTTAGATTTTCGGTGCATAGGCACTAGACATTCAAGCCCACTAACCTCACTCTAACCAAAAACCTAATAAATACCCTTGCACCAAAAGTATCCCTAAACTTCTGAAAATCCCCTTGCACAAAAACATCCGTAAACTTTTGAAAATCCAAAAAGAAAATATAAAATGTCTAAAAATTAAAACAAATGAGAAGATATATAACCCAAAAACAATGCCTCATTGAGACTTATAGACCATCTGCAATCCAATGGGAGAGAAACCCCTCCCGTTATGATAAGCTTGAGGATATTTTGAGTAGATGTGTGAGACTCAATGGGGGAGTGAGGCAAATATATTTGCTTACTAGTTGACATTAATAGTCAAAAGGTGAAAGAGTGCATACGGTGGTGGAACTTCCAGAAAAGAAATGGAACATTCAAAATCGAAGGTTTCAAGATAAGTTCACATTTTTGGCATCTAATCAAATAAATCCTTCACGAGAGGTTAACAATCTCAAGGAGAACACGAGAAGAGTAATGATGGAGAGGAGGAGAGAACATGAAATGACATGGGAGAAGAGAACATGAGATGAGCTTTATCTTACTCACATGTGAGAAATGAGGTTAACTTTGCTTAGGTGTGATAGCTTGCACCAGATGACCTTGGAGATTTATTTTTTCTATCATACATGTAACCGTTAGTCCTTAGTCGTTTCTTAAAGAAACTTTTTCTCTATAACAATGACTATCAACATTGCCATTACTGAGAACACAATATGGTTTACTTTTAATATCTCGTTCATTAGTTTGTGAGTCGATAAGACTTTTATGCTCTTGTAGGATTTCCATCCAAAACAATCAATTGAAATGGCAAGGTGTATTCACCTCATATATGCAAAGAAGAATGTTTGATTAATGAACTATTGCATAAGTAATTTGTCTATTTTTGAAGACAACAAACATAATGGTGAATGACTTTGGCAAGGGGATCCATATCATTTAGTGTTTTATGCTCTTGTAGTATTTCCATCCAGAACAATTGATAGAAATGGCAAGGCGTATTCACTTCACATATGTAAAGAAAAATGTTTGATTAATGGTCTATTGCATAAGCAATTTGTCTATTTTTGAAGACAACAAACTTAATGGGGCGAACACCTTTGGCAAGGGAGAGAGTGAGGGAAAGATAAGATGATGGGAGAGAAACCCCTCCCATTATGATAAGCTCGAGGATATTTTTAGTAGATGTGTGAGACTCAATGGGAGAGTGAGGCAAATATATTTGCTTACTAGCTGACATTAATGGTCAAAATGTGAAAAGAGTGCATACGGTGATGGAACTTCAAGAAAAGAAAAAGAAAAATGTATAATTAATGGTCTATTGCATAAGCAATTTGTCTATTTTTGAAGACAACAAACTTAATGGTGAACTCCTTTGGCAAGGGAGAGTGAGGGAAAGATAAGATGTGTGAGATCCAATGGGAGAGAAACCCCTCCCATTATGATAAGCTTGATGGTATTTTGAGTAGATGTGTGAGACTCAATGGGGGAGTGAGGCAAATATATTTGCTTACTAGTTGACATTAATAGTCAAAAGGTGAAAGAGTGCATACGGTGGTGGAACTTCCAGAAAAGAAATGGAATATTCAAAATCGAAGGTTTCAAGATAAGTTCACATTTTTGGCATCTAATCAAATAAATCCTTCACGAGAGGTTAACAATCTCAAGGAGAACACGAGAAGAGTAATGATGGAGAGGAGGAGAGAACATGAAATGACATGGGAGAAGAGAACATAAGATGAGCTTTATCTTACTCACATGTGAGAAATGAGGTTAACTTTGCTTGGGTGTGATAGCTTGCACCAGATGACCTTGGAGATTTATTTTTTCTATCATACATGTAACCTTTAGTCCTTAGTCGTTTCTTAAAGAAACTTTTTCTCTATAACAATGACTATCAACATTGCCATTATTGAGAACACAATATGGTTTACTTTTAATATCTTGTTCATTAGTTGTGAGTCGATAAAACTTTTATGCTCTTGTAGGATTTCCATCCAAAACAATCGATTGAAATGGCAAGGTGTATTCACCTCATATATGCAAAGAAGAATGTTTGATTAATGAACTATTACATAAGTAATTTGTCTATTTTTGAAGACAAAAAACATAATGGTGGATGCCTTTGGCAAGGGGATCCATATCATTTAGTCTTTTATGCTCTTATAGTATTTTCATCCAGAACAATTGATAGAAATAGCAAGGTGTATTCACTTCACATATGTAAATAAAAATGTCTGATTAATGGTCTATTGCATAAGCAATTTGTCTATTTTTGAAGACAACAAACTTAATGGTGGATGCCTTTGGCAAGGGGATCCTTATCATTTAGATCACATGAGACTTAGGATTTAGCCATGAGGTATCAACAATGAAATTTGAATTCCTTTATCAATAGGCATCCCGCCACACAATGCATAATGATATGATAATAGCTATCATATTCTACTAGACTCCACTAGACTAACTCATTAGGTAAACTAGTTGGCAAACCCATGCTTTGCATGTCTTTTGAGACTCCCAAATTCAAATTTTACCCGAACCAACTCAAACCTCCTCGCCCCTTCCCAAGTGGCTCTCTCTCTCTCTCTCTCTCCTTTAAAAAACACTCTCATAGTCAAAGTAGAATCGACATCCAGAACGTGCAATCCACCACTCTCAAATCCGCCCACTTGGACCACTTTCTGCCAATGTTTAGATATGGTGCAAAGTAGGCATCCATGCAACGGAGCAACTTCTTTTCCATGTTCACAAATTCGATAGAAGATGCAGAGATTGTGCGATGAAGATGGTCAATGTTGGTTCCAAAAGTAGCGATGCCACCTCGAACGGAGTGGCATTCCAAAGTTAGTGCAGAGTTCGACACACTATCTTCTAACCAATGATGGGGATGATAGCCAGCTAATCCAATGGAGCTCTCTGGAGCATTTAATGTCTCCTTGTTTGCATCCAAAGTCCAGACCGAGCCAAGTATCTGATTCAAAGTGTGTCTAAGTGTTTAATCCGATCCGTGTCCAAGCCAAGTCGGAGTTCCAAATCTCAAATCTATAGTCTATGTTCGAGCTTCCTGATCCGATTCCAAAACCTGGGGGTGGTGTCCGATCATCCGATAGTTTGTTGTCCGAACTGAGAGACCAACAATGCAGGTTCTTTTGCTCAATCATTTCATATCCATAATAAAGCTCAATTTCATCAATCTTTTACATGTTTTGGGATGGGAGAGATAATTAATAGTACAACTATGATGCTTGCTTATTTGGTCGTGATTATGAGGGGTGTGGCAGCCATGTTGTGTGCATGGCATTGATCTTGGCATAGCGCTAAGCTCTCCTTGTTGGGTCCATGCACGGTCTTGTGTCAATGTGTTGCGTTGATGTAAGCACCTTGCCTCTCATTTTCGTGTTTGATAGGGAAAAGAAGAAGAAAAAGAAATGCTCCTAGTCCTATTGTGGGGAGAGAGGGCATGACAAACCTAAGTGTCCTCTTTGTCAAAGTTCATCATGCAAGGAGGTTGGGCATAGAAGCAAATATTGCTCATTGGCATTGGAGGAGAAGTTTAATGATCTTGCACATGCCATATCACATAGATCATTGCATAGGGCTAAAGTAAACTTGGAAGCTTATCATGCATCTTTGGATAGAGCACATGGATGGTTTCATATACATGGACCAAGAGTGGAGAGCACACATTAACATTTTGTTGCTTGGAAAGATGGATGCATTGTATGAAATCTCGGGAAGGAGAAAGCTTATGAAGGAGCTAGTGCACATATGTCGGGATTTAGTGGACAATGAGGATGATAGTAGTGATGATGAGAGTGATGTTCATCTTGATAGCTAGATATTGAGATGGATATGGTGAGACTTGAGGGTGCATGGGATGATCAGGAAGGCCAATAGTGCCGAGAGGAGTCCTCAAAATGTCCCTAGCTTTGCATATCAGATATTTCCTATGGTTTAGCAGATGGTCAGGATGATAGATATGCCGATGTGTATAGATAGTCCGATTCACATGACTGTGATGATGTCATATTGCCTCATGATTTTGAGAGCATTGATGATGTGGTAGAGGATGGATACCTTGATGATTTGGAGTATGTTGTCCATGATGATGGTGTGATTTTTGGTTTTTCAAAGGAGGACAGTTCTATTGCTCCACATCAGCCATATGTTCTGGTGGATAGAGAGTGTGTCTCGTGTGATGACAGCGCGGATGTACAAATCTTTGATCTAGTTTCTAGTGTTGATGTAGTCGAGGATACCCAATTTATTGATGATGATCCAAAGGAGCTAGTTCTTGCCAAATATGATGAGTATCTTTGGCTCTATTTATGGTGATCCAATTCTTCATGTGGGTGTGAAAGCTCACATTGAGTCTACTACACATGACGTTTTTGATCTAGATTTGGAGGTTCCACTGATTGAGCCTACTATGCATGATTGTGGTGATTACATTAATGTGATCTTATTTGATGGTTCTCCAAGTTCACATGATATTGATCTTCATGCCGATCATGTTGATGATGTAGTGATTATGTAGTTTTTGCTTTCTGATGATGTTGTTTCTTGTGATATGATTCTTGATGATACTAAGGCTTACAATGGAACAGATCTTGTGGAGTATAGCTTACATATGGATGTGGTGTTCTTATAGATCTCTTATGGCACTACGATGTGGATGTGCATTCTTATATGCTCTTGGGCTGATGGTTTGCTCCACATATGTATTTTCTTTAATGAGGATGATCTCATGCTTGGAGCACATATGTTTTTTGAGGGTACTCCTTGTACTTAGCAGTGCCATATTTCTCTTATTCTTAGTGATGATATCACCTTGATTGATAACACACATGGTGTTGCTTATGTGGATCATAGTCATGATGATCATTCTTTTGATGATGATATCTTTTATGATGCTATGTCCGAGTTAGAGTATTATGATGCTCTAGATGATATTCTAGCGGAGGAGTATACTCTTGATCTAGTACCTTTGGTGGATCATTCCGATGTGATGGTATTCTCTTTGGAGGATGATCTGACCATCCATGCTTTTTCGATGCAGTTGCTTAGATCCTATTTGGCATGGTCTTATGGTGATGATCTTTCACCATATGCTTCATCGACTTATTCTTTTAGTGGTATGCCTTTCTTGGCATGTGCCCCAGCTCCTGCTGTGCTGCTGGAGGATCGACATTATTATATGTACCAGTTGTTGGAGGTTCTTCATTGACATATCTTTATGGTGATAGCCTATTTTTG